>NC_134484.1:255805448-255950448 GCF_040206685.1 Ascaphus truei
CATGTTTGTGTGTGTATATATGTGCGTTTGCGCATGTTTATGTGCGCATGTATACGTGTGTGCATGTTTATGTGTACGTGTGTGCATGTTTATGTGTGCGTGTGCGCATGTTTGTGTGCGTGTGCGCATGTATGTGTGTATGTGTGCGTGTGCGCATGTATACGTGTGTGCATGTATGTGTGCGTGTGCACGTGTATGTGTGCGCGTGCGCATGTATATGCGTGCGTGTGCATATATATCTATATCATACAAACACTCACAAAGGGGGTAAGCGCGGCCCTCCTACCCCAGCCGCCAAAGCTCCCTTACCCCCTCGCCGCTCCCCCCCCCCCGCCCGCTCCCTTACCCCCCCGCCTGCTCCCTTACCCCCCCCCGCCCGCTCCCTTACCCCCCCGGCCGCCAACTCCCCAGCCGCTGGGGGGCCAAGCAGCCTCGGATCTGCGCCAGTCCCACTCTCCACCACCTCTCACTCCCGTTGTGTGTGTGTGTGTGTGTGTGTGTGTGTGTGTGTGTGTGTGTGTGTAGGCACATTTTACTCCTGCCAACAATTTGTGCCTCACTTTCACCCCACCCTACCCCTGCCCTTCACCCCCCCTACCCCTGCCCTTCACCACCCCTGCCCTTCACCCCCCTCTACCCCTGCCCTTCACCCCCCCTACTACCCCTGCTCTTCACTCCCCCTAACCCTGACCTTCACCCACCCCTACCCTTCACCCACCCCTACCCCTGCCCTTCACCCCCCCTACCCCTGCCCTTCACCCCCCCCCCCACGCCTGCCCTTTGACTGACGCACGCACACACCCTGACTGACGCACTCACACACCCTGACTGACGCACGCACACACCCTGACTGACGCACTCACACACCCTGACTGACGCACGCACACACCCTGACTGACGCACGCACACACCCTGACTGACGCACGCACACACCCTGACTGACGCACGCACACACACCCTGACTGGCGTACGCACACAAACCCTGACTGGCGCACGCACACAAACCCTGACTGGCGCACGCACACAAACCCTGACAGCCACACGTACACACACTGACAGCCGCACGCACACACCCTGACTGACGCACGCACACACCCTGACTGACGCACGCACACACCCTGACTGACACACGCACACACCCTGACTGACGCACGCACACACACTGACGCACGCACACACTGACTGACTGACGCACGCACACACACACACACACACACTGACTGATTGACGCACTGACTGACACACACACATACATACTGACGCACGCACACAACCCCTCACAGCCACACGCACACATACACAGACTGACGCGCGCACACACACACACACACACTGACTGCTGCACACACACCCACTGACTGCTGCACACACACACACACACACACTGACACACACACACACACACTGACACAAACAAACACACACACACTGACACACACACACACACACTGACACACACACACACTGACTGACACACACACACACTGACTGACGCACGCGCGCACACACCCACACCCACGCGCGCGCACACACAGACTGACGCGCGCGCGCACACACACAATGAATGGTACACACACACACACACATACACTGACACACACACACACTGACACTGACACACACACACACTGACACTGACACACACACACTGACACACACACACACACACACACACACACACACACACACACACACACTGACACACACACACACACACACTGACTGACACACACACACTTACTGACGCACACACACACACTGACTGACACACACACACTTACTGACGCGCGCGCACACCCACACACTGACTGAATGACTGACTGACTGCCGCACGCACACACTGACTGACTGAGGCACACACACACGCACACACTGACTGTGTGTGTGTGTGCGTCAGTCAGTCTGTGTGTGTGTTTGTGTTTCTGCGTCAGACTCACTGACGCGCGCGCACACACACTGACTGACTGACGCACACACAATGACTGACGCACACACACTGCATGATGCTGTAAAGGAGGGAGGGGGGGAACTGGATTGATGTGAATGGGGGACAAACAGAGAGAGGGGGAGGGGTGAGGAGAGAGAGAGGAGCGGGAACATTACATCCCGGGCAACGCCGGGTCTCTCAGCTAGTATAAAATAAACGTAAAGAGAGGGTGCATACCATTCAATGATGGATACAAAAAAGGAACAACAGGACAGTCACTCTTATACTCCCAGAAAGTGAATATATATATCATTTACGTGAATCACTATCCGTATTTGAAGTGTGTGTGTATATAAATATATATATACATACAAATGAGCATACAGTAATATTTCCATTTGCTATTTGCCTTGCTATGGAGGGTTTTTGTCACTTTTTTACTCACATAACTTCACATATACATACATATATAATATATATTATATATATATATATATATATATATATATATATATATATATATATATATATATATATATATATATATATGCAGTGGAAGTGTATTGTGTGTATTTACCTACACACTCACTCCACATTTCAGTAACATACATATACATCTAAATAATATTCACATATACACGTTTGCTATAAATGGAATTATTACAATTTTACATTATATACACGTGCAATGAATGGAATAAACACTGTAATAAGTTTGAAATCGCCTATCCGAGCTGCTATGCATGGCTGATCCCTTTTCTCCAGCTTCCTTGAATGTACTACTGTATGAGGAAGATCATGTGACCAGATGCTAGTGCACGTTTAGAGAGAGGGAGGGCAGTGCTGACAAAGGGGTGTGCCTGGGTTTGTGACAGGACATGAAGGGGCAGTGCCTTAGCAAATGCTTGTTAAAATAGAATACAAGAAAATTGGTCTTTCAAAGTTGTTTTTTTTAAAACAGAAAATGCTAAAAGTATTATTTCTTACTACAGAACTGATTTATTAAAAAAAACACACATGCAGGATATAGACTGAACTGCAGCTTTAAGATGACAAATACATGGTTACATACATAACTGAACAGGGTATACATTATACAGTATACAAGACATAGCATGCACAGTTAGAGATAATATATATTATAGGCGTATGTAACAGTTACAGGCCAGATTAAAATGTGAGACAGCTTTAGTTTTGAAAGAACTTAGACTGGTGGTGGCTGTGAGAGTCTCCGGTAGATTGTTCCAGTTTTGGGGTGCTCGGTAAGAGAAGGAGGAGCGGCCGGATATTTGCTGAACCTTGGGACCATGAACAGTCTTTTGGACTTTTTAAGCTGTGTTCGTAAGACTGGGGCTTTATCCCCTTTGCTCCATGTCCTATGCAGCAGGAAGTAGAATTGCAGTACATAGCTGATTTGCTCCTGCGTACACAAAACAGAACAGGATATGCTCTTTGTGACCACTCCACTTACAGGCATACCCCGCTTTAACATACGCAATGGGACCGGAGCATGTATGTAAAGTTAAATGTACTTAAAGTGAAGCACTACTTTTTTTCCACTTTACGATGCATGTACTGTACTGCAAACATCATATATGTGCATAACTGATGTAAATAATGCATTTGTAACCAAAATAAATACAGTAGGCTTTATAGAAAGAAAATCTTTAATGTCAGCTGATTTTTTCTTACTAGTGCCCCCACAAAATAAATACCAAAAAAACCCATACCTCTAAATACATGTAACCCCACCCTGCCAATACATATTAAAAATGCCCCCGCCAATACATTTTTAAAAGACCCCCACCGCCTCAATACATTTTTAAAAGACCCCCCGATACATTTTTATAAGACCCCCCTACATATTTTTATCATCATCATATCTCCTCCAGCAACCCTCATATCACCCTCCCCTGCATCTCCCTTATATCACCCTCCCCTTCATCTTCCTCATATCACCCTCCCCTGCATCTCCCTTATATCACCCTCCCCTTCATCTTCCTCATATCACCCTCCCCTGCATCTCCCTTATATCACCCTCCCCTTCATCTTCCTCATATCACCCTCCCTGCATGTCCCTCACATCACCCCCCCATGTCCCTCACATCACCCCCCCATGTCCCTCACATCACCCCCCCATGTCCCTCACATCACCCCCCCATGTCCCTCACATCACCCCCCCATGTCCCTCACATCACCCCCCCATGTCCCTCACATCACCCCCCCATGTCCCTCACATCACCCCCCCATGTCCCTCACATCACCCCCCCCATGTCCCTCACATCACCCCCTCCCATGTCCCTCACATCACACCCCCCCATGTCCCTCACATCACCCCCCCCCATGTCCCTCACATCACCCCCCCATGTCCCTCACATCCCCCCCAATGTCCCTCACATCATCCCCCCATGTCCCTCACATCACCCCCCCATGTCCCTCACATCACCCCCCCATGTCCCTCACATCCCCCCCATGTCCCTCACATCCCCCCCATGTCCCTCACATAACACCCCCATGTCCCTCACATCACCCCCCATGTCCCTCACATCAGCCCCCCATGTCCCTCACATCACACCCCCATGTCCCTCACATCACACCCCCATGTCCCTCACATCCCCCCATGTCCCTCACATCACACCCCCATGTCCCTCACATCACACCCCCATGTCCCTCACATCCCCCCCATGTCCCTCACATCCCCCCCCATGTCCCTCACATCACCCCCCCATGTCCCTCACATCACCCCCCCCATGTCCCTCACATCACCCCCCCCATGTCCCTCACATCACACACACCCCCCATGTCCCTCACATCACCCCCCTGTATGTCCCTCACATCCCCCCCATGTCCCTCACATCACCCCCCCCCATGTCCCTCACATCACCCCCGCATGTCCCTCACATCACACCCCTCCCCCTGCATGTCCCTGCTCCCTTTCTTCCCCTACCTCAAGCAGCGTGCAGGTTGCGGGCGGCGGAAGCATGGCAGTAAGCGGCGGCACACGCACGCTAGAGCCGGGGAGGTGATCAGAAGAGCCGGGGGGGGGAGGGGTGATTGGAATAGCCGGGGAGAGGAGGGTGGGGCGATCGGAAGAGCCGGGGAGAGGGGGGGGGGCGATCGTAAGTGCCGGGGAGGGGGGGGGGTGATTGGAAGAGCCGGGGAGAGGGGGGTGATCGGAAGAGCCGGGGAGAGGGGGGGGTGATCGGAAGAACCGGGAAGAGGGGGGGGTGATCGGAAGAGCCGGGGAGAGGATGAGCCGGGGAAAGGAAGAGCTGGGGGAGCCGGGGAACGGAAGAGCTGGGGGAGCCGGGGAACGGAAGAGCTGGGGGAGCCGGGGAACGGAAGAGCTGGGGGAGCCGGGGAACGGAAGAGCTGGGGGAGCCGGGGAACGGAAGAGCTGGGGGAGCCGGGGAACGGAAGAGCTGGGGGAGCCGGGGAATGGAAGAGCTGGGGGAGCCGGGTAAAGGAAGAGCCGGGGAGAGGATGAGAGGGCACACCGCCGCAGCACGCGCACGCCGCCCCCTGGTGTCCGTACTCGCGAAGCACGCGTACGTACACAGGGGGTAAGGTGCAATTAAAAAAAAATGTACATACTTGCGAGTGTACGTAAAACGGGTGTACGTAAAACAGGGTATGCCTGTACTACAGCCAAGAGTTGCTGAGCATTGTCACTGATCAGGGATTTTCATATCAACCCCAACTTCGACTCAGTCAGTAGTCAGTCCCAAATCCCATTGGGTGGCTTTTAGTTGGTGAAGCATTAAGTTATTATATATTATTATTATCGTCTACAGGAGGGCCCCATTAATACAGCAAGTTCCATTCTGAGGACCCGCCGTAAAGCGAAAATCGGCGGAAAATTGAACCGACAATTTTTGTTAGGTGCGCATGCGCAAACCAGCAATGCGCCAGTCTGTGCATGCGTGACAGAATTAAACCCCTACATTCCGCGCATGCACGACCCCTGGCCGGCCCGTTCTGCGCATGCGCGGATATGATGGCGGCGACATGGCGGCCCCCTTCTCGGCACCTCCGTATTGGCGGATCGTCGAAAAGCGGAGCCCTGCTGTATTTGTAAAGCTCCAACATATTCCTCAGCACGGTACAGTGTTGGTGCAGAGATTTGATACTTACATAAACAGTTACATACAAATAAAGGCAACCATACACGAACAAATACAAAGAGTTAGTGATGGCCCTGCTCGTGAGAACTTACAATCTAGAGGGAATGAAGGACTATGTTGAAACAAAAGGTAAAGTGGCTGCTCATTGTGGGATGGAAGATGCCTCAGGATCGAGCATGGTCCAGCCACAAAGCTGGTGCCTATAATGTTTCGAGGTGTAGATGTTGGGAAGTGGTAGACAGGGTTGAGTTTGGTCTAGCCGCACAGGGGGAGGTATTGCACAGGGGAAGGGTTGACGGGGAAGGTATTGTGTGTGCTAGATATGCTTCCTTGAAATGGTCAGTTTTCAGGGAATTTTTAAACATCTGAAATCTGCGAGTCTGATGGTACGTGGTAGGGAATTCCAGAGAGAGGGGTCAGCATCGGAGAAATCTTGTAGGCGGGAGTGAGAGGAGGTAATAAGGCAGGAGGAAAGGCCGATGTCGTAGGCAGAACGTAGGGGGCATTTAAGTATATAATTAGAGATGAGGACTGAAATGTAAGGGAGCAGCGTCGTTGATAGCTTTGTAAGTCAGAGCTAGGGTTTTAAATTAAATTCTAGAGGATATGGGAAGCCAGTGTTGGAATATGCAGCGGAGCAGCAGAAGTGAAGCGGTGAGTGAGGTAGATGAGTCTGGCAGCAGTATTTTGAGTGGATTGGGGTTGGGATAGGTGGATAAGGGGAATGCCAACTAGGAGAAGGTTGCAGTAGTCGAGGGGGGCAGGATGAGTGAGTGAATGACGATTTTCGTTTCATCTTGAGTGAGAAAAGGGCAATATCAAAGCAACATTTTGAAGGTGTAGCTGGCAGGACTTTGTGAGGGACTAAATTTGAGGAATGAAGCAGAGATCACAGTCAAATCTTCAAAGCTTCAGCTAACCGTGGGACATCCAGGAGGAGATTGTAGAGAGACAGGACTGAAGAGAGGGGGAGAGGAAGAAAGATACATTTGGGTATAATGGGCAAGGAAAATACAAAAATAACTAAAAAACTCTCTACCGGCGCTTGATCCAAGTGACGAACTAATTGGTGTGATAACAATAGTGTGATTACAATGTGATTACATATGCAGCCAAAGGGGCAATAAACAATAGATTGTTCCAATCCAATACCAAAAAATACAAATACAAAGAATGTCCCCGGCGCAAAGTGTGGTGATGATGATTACAGTACCATATCAAAAGACAGTCCTGGTTGAAAAGTCAGTCCTGATGGTAGAAAGTTTCATCAACAATTTGAGGTAGATTTTCCTCTGGGCGTTGTCCCCTTATGATGTCTGCAAATACAGATAGAGAAAAAACACCATTGCGCAGTATACAGACTCAATTGCCCCAACCTGAAGAGGAAAATCCCTACTTACAGGATATTCTCTTGTTCATTCGAGGGAGAGAATCTGTTCTTTGGCTCTCGATCTCCTACGGGCCCCTCGTGGTTTCTAAGGTGGCTCTCTTCAACTCGGTCTGCGTTGTCCCAGGAGCAGCATACACCGCAACAGCCGTGGTTGGAGAAAATTGAAAGACAGCCTAGTGTACTCCGCAAATTTTATTTAACAATGTTAAAAAGCAGCAATATTACACTCACATTTTGCGAGGGCAAACATGCCGCTCAAGAATGCCGTCCTCAGCTTGTGCCCTCACAGTGGTGTGTTGTTCCACGAGGTCGCGCGCCGACCGTTGACGTCAGTAGCGCAGCGCCCGGAGTTCTCCCCACACCACGAGATGCAACACAGGTGACGGCTGGCAACGTGCACTGTACTAGGCTCCTCCTCCCTGAAGATTGTATTAGTTCACCGAGAGAAGAGATCTAGAGTCAGAAGAGCAGAGGGCCAAGGACAGAGCCTTGTGGGGCCCCTTGTGGGGCCTCCACAAAAAGAAGGAGTGAAGAGAAGGAGACACCAGAGAAGGAAACATTGAAGGAATGGTTGGATAGGTAGGATGTGTCATGGAGGCCAATGGAATGTTCAGGAGAATGGGGTGATTGACAGTGTCGAAGGCAGAAGAGAGTTCCAGGAGAATTAGTAAGGAGACGTGACCCTTAGACTTAGCTGTGAGTAGTTCATCGGTCACTTTTGTTAGCCTGACCCGATGGAGTGTAGAGGATGGAAACCAGATTGCAAAGGCTCAAGCAGGGAGTTGGAGGAGAGAAAGTGAGATAGGCGGTTGTATACAAGTCACTCAAGTAGCTTGGAGATGGGTCAAGAGAGGGTTTCTTTAGAATGGGCGGTATGAGTGTGTACTATCGTATGGAGATGTTGCTAGGTCAGGACAGGAAAGGGTAGAGATGGGAGGGAGCAGAGGTTGTAAAGATGCAGAAAATTGGAGGAGGTCTAGAGCATGTAGGTTTCTGTATGTGTGTGTGGAATTAGGTGTTTTGGAGGTTGCAGAGGGTAGAGCTAAACTGTTAGAGGAATTAGAGACTGGGCAGAAGCGGGAAAAATCCAGGTAACGGAAGTGTCCATTGCAGTGAGTATGAGAAGTGATACACTGGAGTATACCATATGAGGAGGTGGGTTAGAGAGACAATATGGGCAGCTGGTGTGGCATTGGGATTGTCAATAGGTATGTTAAATTCTTCAAGGATGACAGTAGGTGCATCACAGGAGAGCAAGTGAGAAAGCCAGGGGGGCAACGTTGTTAAGACATTGAGATGTAGATATAAAACTATCACTTACATTTGCATAACATTGAATATTGACAAAAGTTCCAGCAATATAAAAAACTAAACACAACAACATCGTAGTGGGATTGCTGCTTTGCCATAAATTATTTTTGATACACTATCCAGTCTCCATGTTGTATTCCATAAACATGCTATTTTTGTGGCAGAGAATAGAAAACCAGACACTAAGGCCAGATTTATTACGTGGTAGAAGCAGTTTTGCTCATGCTGCTACTTTTCATTTAAATTCAAACTACAGTAGTAAATAAATCTGGCAGCTTGACTTAAACAATAGAGTGAAATTTATGATAAATTAATAATATGTGTAGCGAGACATGACTGTCATAATGCAAGTGTTAAATAAATGGCACAATTTATTCGTTAGTTCATATAATCCATTCTCAAAACATAGTATAAATGCTCATTTTGTTTCTTTCTGTGCAGTTATGTTGAATGTTTTGTCTTTCGCATAAATGAAATGTTTTCCAAGTATGATTTTAAAATATAAAAAGGAGAATGCTGAATATTTTACTGCTACAGTACGTACGTGGGCCGTGATGCGGGAGAATTTAAACATGGCTGGGATACCGGCACCTCATAACGGGGCCTGTAACTCGGGAAGTAGGGGTCCCAGGACCTGAAATCAATGTGGTTCAGCTCCGGAGACCCTCTACTACAATACTGAAGTATTGAAATGAAATAAAACCCCTGCGATCGCCTGTTAGAGGCACACAGGTAGAGTGACTGATTCAGCCGATCTCTTACTGCGCGTCTATTACAGACAGGCAGACCCCGGTAAGATTAACACAGCAGAGGCCCCTGCTGTGTTAATCCGATGGGCCATTAGTCTGCAGCGGACCATCTTGGACCACCACGCAATATATTGCATTTTTCAACCCGAGAAATGGTCGGATAACGGCCGATGCATCTGTAGTTTAGTCTTATTACAACAATTGGAAGGGGATTGTACATTTATTTACAGACCAAAGTTATGCATTAAATACTTGTTTTTTTTTTTTTAATTTCCTATCTTGACTATGGCTGGAGCATAACGCTGATTTTCAGCCTCAGCTGTCTTCTAGACGTCAGTTCACTTTTCACTGATAAAAATCAGTACTTTTCAATGGAAATGCCATTTTGTGCCAAAGTCACCGCCCCCAAATCTCATGGACTTCCTATAGATATCTCTTATCATGATCAAAATCAGGGATATTTGGATGATGTGCGTCTTATTAATGTTGTCCTCTGGCTTTTATGAAAGTTTTTCATACCCCATGAAGTGAGATTTTAATTTGATAAATATGCCGGCTGCTGACAAGTACTGTACCATGCTGCCTATCCCTCTACACTGCAACACTATTCATACACCATTGAATGTAAGAATAAATAAGGACAACTCTGGGCACCGTCGGTTTACATCTTTGTTTTGAGATAAGCAAGACCTCTACAGTTGAAGTTTCTAATCTGATGATTTAACCCACTGATAGAGACACACACTTGTGTATGATCACCAATATATTACCCTTATACATAGCATAATAAATCAGTTGGAAACAGATTCACCATCCACGGTATTTAAGGTTCTCACATTTGGCCCTCTTTAGACTAAGTTACACAACACTACTACAGTGTCATCTCCCGACTTATTTTGTCTTTGCTTTATTTCTTTCCCTAGTCCTCTTCCCCTTTGGATTCGTTATGCCAAAGTGTTTAGTTTAATTGATTCTTTCTAGTTTCCATTTTCCATTTGTGGTCACTTGTTTTTTTCCCCCCCTGGCATTTGTGGCTGACGTGTGGTTGTCTGTGCACTTTGCTTCTCTTTGCTGTGTCTTTTAACCATCTTCCTCTGAGATATTTTTTCTTAAGAAACATGCACATTTTAAAGCTATTTATGCCTGTCTCCACATCTCCTAAAAACAGCAGGGCAGTCTCAGTTAGAGTGAGTTACTATTATATGAATAGTGTTTGTTTTATGCGTACTTACTCTAAATATATTCTCCCATGGACCATATTGTTGTGAAAATTTAAGACGTTTGTGTTGGCTACAGAAAGCACTTTTGCTGGGGATTTTGTGTTGGATCTGTTGATGGCATAGCTCCTGTTTCTTTACCAGTGAAAACAGACCTCAGTTTATAAACAAAGTTTCCTGTGACTGCACTGAGTGTGAATCATCTCTCCTTAGCAATCTTAGGCCTTAGGCCTTGATTATACAAGGGCCAGCAGTGCGCGCACGCTCCCACGTGCCGTCACTAGGACAATGCGCACGCCCGAAACCTGCACTGTAGGCAGGAAGCATCGGGAGGCGACAGGGAGGCGTGGAGGTGGCGTGGCCATGAGGGGTTCGCCCTCATTGACTGAACCACTCACGTGACACGGCTGCCGTGCGCCAAAAACAAAAATCTTCTTGAAAAAAGCTTGTGCAGTCGCTCTGTAGCGCTTGCACCACGCACGAACTATGTGCAGCTGCATTGGAGTACATTAATTTGTTCCGGGAGCGCGCAGCATCGCGCCCCCGCGCACAGCCGGTTAAAGCACGGCCTTAGGCCCAGAGCGACAAAAGGGTGCTAAGGTTTAGCACGCCTTTACTTCCATTAATTATATATATCAAAACACATGGTTTAGCAGTCTAAGACATTGGTCACATTGAGGTTCATGGGATAGGATGAGTATAATGAAAGGATCCTTCAATAAATGAAACTATTTTTCACATACATAAGAGAGTACTGGTTAATTTTCAAATATATATATTGTGATGCCCACATCACTTTGCAGTATCTTTTAGTCCAAGATAAACATTGTATTTCTTCTACACAGGGTTTTATTTACAGGGTTAAATAATATAGCAACAGGCCCACCATCCCTTTAAGGCAAAATAAATCATAAAAATAATACCTATTCCCTTTAAGGAAAACTAGCTAAACATACTCCAGCCCTTTCAAACAGCGCTGGCCAACTAAATTGGTTCCCAGCTTAAAACATACCCTATGATATGCACCCCGTATGAACAGTCTTAGGTACATAAATATATTATTTTGCTCTTGGTCTGTTACTGTTGGGGCTCCAGGTAATTCCCTCTGGACCTTGCAAGAGTTCAGAGAATCCCTCCACTGTCGTTCCAAGGTTATGGATAGGACATCCCTGCTTCAGCACGGTCTCACGTCCTTCCTTCCTCTTCCTGGGATTAAGACCCAGTCAGTCCCAGCAGACTCTGCGACCACCCTCCAGCGGGTATAGGGGACTGTGCCAGCTTCCTTAGCTGGGGAGCACTTTCTCTCTTTCCCCCCATTCTCTGGGGAAAAGCAGTTTCTCTCAGAATGGCAGCTCTCTGTGTCTGCCTTAAAACACTTCCTTGTTCATACAGGAGTCCAAGCTGATTAGCTGCAACTGAACTGCAACTGTTTCTCTAGGGGAAATTAACTCCCTTTAGGCTGGAAAGCACACTAGCTGCAACACTCCAGCCTATACAGAGACATATTTTGCGCTAACAAAGAGCTGCAGCAAAGGATTGTGGCCATTTGGTGCCATTCGCTGCTAATTTGCTGATTGCAATTCATGTGTGTAACATCTATCAAAGTTAAGAGCTTTTAGTAATACCAACCTATGTTCTGTTTAACTCCTTCTTTCTTTTACATTGTAAGCTTGTCTGTCATTAGATACACACTGTGTTCCGTTACATTTCCCAATATATATGCTGATTTTAAACATTCAATATCCTACATGTGTTTTTTTTTTGTTTTTTTTTTATAAATAAATCAGTTCTGTAGTATTAGATAATACTTAGGGCACTTAAAAATAAATTAATTAAACTCTCAATGCCATTTTTAATGAGTTTTATACTATATTGAGCATCCTTTCGTTGCAGTAACAGCTTTTAGCCCATCACCCCAGCAGTGCAAGATCTTTGGCAACAAATGATCCCAACCAGGACAGTGTAGCAGTGTTTCCAGCAGGAGAGTGTGGCTGAGCTGCAAAATGTAACAATAAACAATGCTACCTTATTAATATAAGGATACATTATAGCTGCTGAGTCACATTAGCTGAAGGATTGATTGACACTGAAGGGCAGAAATTAGAGGAACCCAGGGAAGCAGGATCTTTGTCGATCAATCTTGGCAGAACGGATCAATCGGTAGCTTAGGTAATCAAATTAAAGTGCGGGGAGGAATGCTGCTTTCAGTTGCCCATAACAATGTTATAACCAAAGATCTGTGTTTCCTGCAGTTTTTTTCAGGGTGAATATGCAGGTGCCTATTAGATCCTCCAAGCAGCCACATCTTAACCTATTTTTTTTAACATTTATATGTTATTCTTATAGCACCATTTTCAAACACCAAATGTACTAGAATGTTTCAGTCATGGAATATGTTGACTCCTTATGAATAACTTACCCCCCTAAGTATAGTTACAACAGCAATCCTCCAGTTTGAACCCCCCCCCCCTATTTTTTAAAGGATGAAATCCGCTCTGTTTTCAGCTCCGGGGACCTCCTTGGTTCCTGAGATAACGTTGTATGTTATCATCATTACTGCCTGGTTTTTAAAAGGGATGTAAAAAGTTGTCCAGAAAGAAGCTCTAACCCTTGGCATGGCAGCTTCCTATTGGCCCCTGGGACCTGCGAGATTTGGTTGCCATTTTGTTTCTTCTGGAGATTTAAAACCAGTAACTTCACCAGTTCCCACCCTGTAATGAAAAGGGGGAGGAGAAGCAGAAATAATAATAAAGAGCAAAAATAATAATAATAGTAAGCTGCTTTAATTTGCAATGCACACACAATCCTTGACACAAAAGCCTATAATCTAGCTCAGGCCTGCACAACATACAGCCTACGGCCGCATGCAGCCCGCCTGGACTCCGAGGGCAGCCCGCGACTGCCCCAACCCCCCTGAGCCCGCTCTCCCGTTAGAGGAGGATGGTAGGGAAGGAGTGCGCTCCAGCAGTGTGAAGCGCTCCAGCAGTGTGACATTCTCTAAACCCCCCTCCCACCCCCCGAGCCAGCTCTCCTGTCAGAGGAAGATGGTAGGGAAGGGGCACGCTCTAAGAGTAGGAGCGCGCTCCAGCAGTGTGATGCGCTCTAGCTGTGTGACCCGGAACTTCTGGGGTCACCTGCTAGAGTGCGCTTCTTACCTCGCGCCTCTTACCTTCTTGCCCTGATACCGGTAGCCCCTAATACCTCCTGGGGCCCGCCACGATCAGGTAGGCATGGGGGGGAGGGTGTTGATGATGAGGGGGACTACTGAAAGGGACTGAGGGAGATATGATGATGGGGGTGGATTATGATGATGAGGGGGACTGCTGAAAGGGACTGAGGGAGATATGATGATGGGGGTGGTTGATGATGATGGGTGCTGGGGAGATGAGAGGTGCTGGGGGAGTTGAAGGGTGCTGGGGGTGATGATAAGGGGTGCTGCGGGAGATGATGAAGGGTACTGGGTGAGATATGATGATGATGATTATGATGATGATGATGATGATGATGATGATGATGATGATGATTTGGGGTGCTGGGGGAGATGAGGGTGCTGGGGGAGTTGATGATATAGGGTTCTGGGGGAGATGATGATGATGAGGGGTGCTGGGGGATGATTAGGAAATTAGTTAATTTGAATGAAAGTATTTTAAATGTCATTTTATTTCAAGTAAACATGGTAAATAAATGTATAATTTTAAATAATAAATGCTGTTTTACCAGTGCGGCCCAAATCTGTTTTCCTTGGAGCATTTTGGCCCTTCCCACTTTACAAGTTGTGCAGGCCTGATCTAGCTTCTTGTGATACATGATCTAGTCATAGAAATTAAAAAACCCATCAGGTCCTCATGATCTTGGGAAAATCACTTAATCTGAGGCTAATCTAAGTAGATTGTTAGCTCCATGTGGTAAGGACTAAAAAGTGTTTTTACAGTGATGAATAAACTAACAGCTGTAGAAAAAAATCAATATTATTCTGTGAGGAATGTTTCCAGTTTCGCCTATGACAGATTTGCTCGGCGAGTAGCAACAATCCTGCATGTGGCTCACTGTTGGGTTAACCGGAGGTGCGTCTAACTTGCAGGATGTTATATTGCATATGCATTGCAGTGCAGTTTCCTTTGTGTTGAATACAGATAACACTTAATGTTTAGAAATACTGTATATATATTTTTTAATAATTTTTTCAAAATTGAAATACAACATAAAAGGCACATGTGGCCTGCTTGGTAGTATGTCACGTGGTCTGCTTGGTAGTATGTGAGCGACACCCATGGTCCTCTGATCAACTTAGCTCTCCCACCCCTGACCTAATCCTGTTCTTTGCTAGGTTGAAAACTCCCATGTTGATAGTATTTGCAGATTCTTTCACATCAGCATAAATCGCACTCTCAACTTCAAAGCTGTCATGTTCCTTTATCTCCTCTGCACAGAACTCACTCCACCACACATACCATCTGTGGTCCACGTGACCTCCACATCTCGGCTCCTGTCAGCTGCTTGGCCCTTTTTCAGTTGCTGTGTTCTTCCTTTGAAATCCTTCACTTCAAATGCTGTTTACCAGCATTATTGGAGTGCTGACATATGCAGAGTTTATCTTCATAGTTGCTCTGTCACTGCCACATAGCCTTGTTTTGATACTAGGTTTAGGGCAGGGTGTGGTGCACTCCGAAACCGTTAAGACCACATTTACAGTTGTTTATGTTGCAGTTAAGAAAGAGCAAAGTTTCTTAGGGTTCGCCAGCTGAACTGCAGTAAGAAAAATACATGGTATTTTTTAAATATTCCTTTCACTTATCCTGTGCTTCACAATGATAATGCAGAAGTATTTATGAGGTCAGCTTCAGATAGAAGCAGCAGACTCCTTTTAGAGTTGATGAGAGGCCTGTATACTAAGGTAAAACCTACAGTAGTGCTGGGCAATATAATTGCACTATATGTATGTAACACTCCACCCCCTCTGGAATATGTTCTACAGGTTACTGCTGTTTGTGGTGCGGTCATACCTGTGAGGGTCCAGGAGAGCTGAGTGGTCCGCGATGGTGTGGGGAACAGGACAGGCTTTTGATGATCTTAAAGGTTCACTCAGGGTGTCAGCGCCTCCAGCTCCAGTGGACTCCACGATTTCCAGAGTCATTAGGGCAGATTTCACCCATACCCCTACCCAATAGACTGTAGACTCAGGCAGGGGTATATGAAAAGGGATGATTTATTTGGCAGTCACTGCAGATGTTACACAGCGGATGCAGAATGGTCACAGAGGATCCCAGGCCTCCGGATGGTGCTGGGCTCTCTGGTAGTCTTGAGGTCTCTGATCTCTCTGGCTCAGTCAGCCCAGGAGGGACTGACTGGCCTGGCTCACTCCCAGCCGAGAGGAGCAGCACACACCTCCTCTCTCTAGGAGGGGTGCACAACACCTGAACTATCTTTTGGCACTTCCTCTCTGAGACTCCAGAAGGGGAGCGCACAAGGTCTGTTTCATGATTGGCTTTACACAGACCCTGAGTCAGCACCACTTCTGTCACTCAGAGTCAGCATGAGGGGGGTCAATGCCCCCAGGATAGCCTGTCACAGCCTGTAGCTACTAAGGGCTTACATGACAGGGGATAGAGAGGCAGTGTGGCCAGCCATGCTATATGTATAAAAAAAAACCTATTGCTTTAATTTGGGGTCTATGTATCAAGGCAAATGTGGTGGAATTTCAGGCAAAACATTACACCAGATCTGTCAAAGAAACATAAAATTTGCATTAAAAGCAATCAGGTTTCTTTCTTTGATACACCCAGTGCCCAAAAATTGCCAAACGTTTGCCATCATACACAAAGACCATGGGGAGTTTTTATTCTTTGACATTGGTGTGCTTTTAAAAGGCAATTAAGGCAATGACAGTTAATGCGGGATCGCAGTGAAGTAATCTGAATCTCTCACTAAGTGAAGGGGTAATAGCAGTGATTCCATATTAGGGGGTGAGCTGCCTAGGGTGGGAGGACATGGAGTCTCACAAGGGAGGCTCAGAGTGACAGGAGGTACAGATGTAGCTGACATTATTGCACCAGCTTGCGCGCTCCCATGGGTGAAATAGCCCCCCTTTTTTTAGGGCAGCTGATTCAAGATACTGACCGCTTCTCCCGCTGACGCGTTTTGTATGTCACTCAGCAACGTGTGAGCGAGTGCAATAACGTCTGCTACATCTGTCTCTGCACACTGGGACATGCAGCAAAAAAGTGGTAGGAAATTCAGTGACAGATGCCAATATTGCATCATCAATAACCTAATGAAGACATGTAAAAGGTTGGAAGGAAGATGTTATACAGAGCAGACCGATATCACTGATATATGTTAGTTAGTCACACTGTGCCTTTACAAATAAGCAACTTGGCTAAGGTTCACTTTGTAACAATTAATTGAAAAACAACCCATCATTTGTAGATATTGCTTAAAGCAGTAGTTTCCCGTACTAATTTTTTTATCAATTAATTAATTTTTATTTTTTTAACAAGCAAGGGGTGGGAAGTGAGGCACGCAGGGTATCTCCAGAACTGAATAAGGTATGGTTGCACCATTATTGGCTCCTCCAGGGGAAATAAAATGGCAGTTTAATTCTTCTGTGTTATGCCTGCCAGAAGGAGGCCGGTGTTGTCCATTGCGGCTTAATATTGGCCCGTGAGATCTGGGGTATCTAAAGAACTAGGAAGCACAGTCTCCAGCATTCCCAGTATCTATCCCGGGAAGTGGGGTGTGGAACCGGAGCTGAAATTAACACGGTTCAACTCTGGGGACCAGGTGTCCGGCTTGATGGGGCATTCGGTGCGACTGCACCTAGCCCAGCGCTTTCCCCCACAACATTGAAACTGTGATTGCCGGAGGAGAGCACAGAGCCTCTGTAAGGGCTGGGATCTCCTGCTATCATGTGACGACGCGTCGCCATGACAATGTGACGCAGCAGGATGAGATGCTGGCTCTGAAGAAGGTACTGTAGGAGGCGCCGCCGCCAAACTCTCAGCCGGTCCTGCTTCCAATCCTAAAGGGGGAGGGGACCTAGGAGAGGAAATGCAGCGTTTTTATGCATTGTACAGAGATTTAACCTTTTAACCCTTTGCGTTTTGAAAAGTATCTGCTTATATTTGCTGAGTGTAAAAAAGTTGTCCGACAGAAATTGGTGTGTTGCTTTGTGGTGATCCGACCACAATGGTATCAGTGCTGTGGCAGCCCGCGGACAAGCGGAACGGATGTGATGTACTGACATCACTGATACCATTGTGGTCGGATCACCACAAAGCAACACACCAATTGCTGTCGGACGGTTAACTTTGCTATCAGCACGCTATCATATGCAAGTATCATAGGTCTTTGTATTTACAGACCCTCCGTTTGCAGCATGTTTGAGGTCCTCAGACCACAGTTTGCACTGTAAGGTGCTTTTTTCTTCGCCCACACAGGGTTTGTGCCAATAGCTGTCTAGAGATAGCAAGTATGCTAGTGACATTTTGCAAATAGCGTCTAGTGGATATAATACGCTCGCTGGACATAGCTAATTCTCTGTCTTGATCCATGATGCAATTGTGTGTATATACAGGCATACCCCGCTTTAAGGACACTCACTTTAAGTACACTCGCGAGTAAGTACATGTCGCCCAATAGGCAAACGGCAGCTCACGCATGCGCCTGTCAGCACGTCCTGAACAGCAATACCGGCTCCCTACCTGTACTGAAGCTGTGCGCAAGCAGGGAGACTATAGAGCATGTTACAAATGTGTTATTTACATCAGTTATGCATGTATGTGACGATTGCAGTACAGTACATGCATCGATAAGTGGAAAAAAGGTAGTGCTTCACTTTAAGTACATTTTCGCTTTGCATACATGCTCCGGTCCCATTGCGTATGTTAATGCGGGGTATGCCTGTACTGGATTACTGGCAGCTACATTCATCTGTGATATTCTATCATTTATGCTTGGATCAATTTTGGGTGCAAATCATAACCAGAGTATCTACCCATGTATCCTATGGCTCAGACATATTATGATTAGTATGTCATACACTTTTGTCATGTGTTAATTTTGCCTCTTCTTGGTGGGTGAATTATTTGTGTTTTTGTCCATTATGTTCTACTTTCAGTAAATTATTATTTATTCCCAGCTGGACTGTCAACCCCGGCACCTGGGAGGGGTTTTCCTAAACCCCTCGTTTTGTGCTTAGGGATTGCTGTGATCATTACATCATGATCCAGGTTGGTATTTGTAATGCGGGTGTGTATTAATTCTGACATTTATGGACTTACACAGTACCGGCTTCCCCCACACTTGTTCAAGTATATTAGTTTAAACAATAACACCGATCTTATTCAGAAGCATTATGTGTATTTTAATTGATTTTAGTGTTTGTTCACTTTCTGATTATTTGACCGCACAATAAACCATTATCAGTCAAGTATTTAACCTATTGAGTGCCCGTTCTTTGAGCCTCCACAGTATCCGTCTTTTGGTGCTGTGTTTTCTTTGGTTTTTGAACTTATTCTTGCTCTTGGGTGCACCACCTAATTAAATTTAAATGTTATATGGTCTAACAGGTTAATCCATTCCTTGGTAGTAGAGCTCTTCTCAGTTCTTTTTCTGGCTTTCATTTCCCACAGAAATGATTGTTGTTTCCCGTCTTTTGATTAAATACATTTTAAATGAATTCTTAGGAGGGTTTCAAACAACAGCAACATAAAAAAAAAACAGCACGGATATTTTTAAGATGAGTTTGATCTCTCGTGGTTTTCACAAACATTGCTTCCCTGGAGATTGCGCCTACAAATCAGCTGGGCAGTTTTTTTTTAATTGAAATTTCTGGGTATTTACAAAATCATATTGTTTGTCTCCAAAGCCATGCTATTTACAAGGCCTTCCATTCCAGAAAGTCCCAGAGGTGCAGGTCTGGACCTGGTTAAATATCAAAGTGCGCCTTATCTGTAAGGTGCATTGAACATTGGAAAGAAGCATCATTCTATTTAGGAGCTTTGCCTTTAAAACATAATTTTATTTAAAGATTTCCTCCGTAGGTGGAAGCATGGGGTTTCCGGAGCTGAACCGCATTAATGTCAGCTGAGGGGACCTGCTCCCTGAGATACTTACATTGCGGCACGCGGTCCAATAGGAAGCCACAAAGGATGGCGTCACGGCTTCTTATTGGCTTGCACAATGTAAGCCTTTTAAACAGACATTTTCTGTTCCCCGCCAGAGATGCTACTGGTAGTTCCTTCAGATCTCAGGAAGTAGGGGGTCCCCGGGGCTGAAACGGTGTTCAGCTGCGTAGACCCCCTGCTTCACACCAAGTTTCTCTGAAACTGAAAACAGCTGGGGTACCTTGATAATGACATTTGTAATGGAGATAAAAGTAACCTGAAAAGTTCAATCTAGTTTGACTATCTACATGGGGCGCTAACTTTTCTAGCCCACACTTTTTAACCCCTTCCCTAACCAAGTGAGAATAAGCATTGAATCAGCAATTTAACCCTCTGCTGCCAGTAATGCATTGCACCCTTTGTCAGTGCAGAGTTTAAAAAAGCCCTGTGGAAAAAAACATATTTGGAAAAAACAGAGCAATTAGAAAGGAAATTACTGCTTATTGACGTCAGATGAAGTAGAGCTGGTTATGTTCACAAATGTAATGGAACTAAATTCTATATTTTAACCAAACACATTTCATATGCTGGTTCACAACATGGCTTTCTGCATTTTAGCATTACAAAATATTTAGGACTCCTAATTATATTTAATATTAACACTTTCCTTGCCCAGAAATGCATCGCTTTGCAATATAGTACTTTGCTGGAATCTCTTGCATTGTTGGGTTAAAATTGTATATTGAATTTATATGCGTATGTGTGTGTATATATAAATATATATATTATATATATATATATATATATATATATATATATATATATACAGTACAAAAATAAATAATACGTATATATATATTTATATATATATATATATATATATATATATATATATATATATATATATATATATATATATATATATATATGTGTGTGTGTGTGTGTGTGACAGTGTCAATAACACAGTATGCTGCAGTGAGGAGCATATGTGTGCTTCCAGCATACAAGCTGTTAAACTCCTCCTGGAGAGGCATGCACATGCAGCTAATTAAGCAGGAAGGACTCCTGAGAGACTGAGGGTTTAAAGGGCAGGAAGTAGCCTGCCCGAACTGAGTTAGTTTTCCCCCAGGAGGGTAGAGAGGCTTCTCACAGCTAGGAAGCCCTTGGCTGTTCTGGTCCCCCAGCCCTGCGAGGAGCTCTGCTGCTGGGACAAGCTGGTACCCCAACCCAGGATAAAAGACTGCTACGAGCTGGACACAGCCTGCTCCCCGGAACCGGCATTCCTGATTGCTGTTGGAGCTACAATTATAGATAAGAGACTTTCTGATTTTGATCTTTGAATACATAGTATATGTTTTGGGTGGATAACCAGATTAGCTGGCTGCCCGCTACAAAGGGCTGGAGTGAAGTTTAGTTAGTTTCCCTAACGGGAATAGGTGTTTATTTCTATGATTTGGTTTTCTTAAAGGGACAGTGCACCTGATGCTTATTTGTCTGCTGGATAATAAACCACTACAGTTAAGCTTTACGCAGCGTCTTAGCGTCTTACTGACCCTGCCGCGAGGCCGTCCTGCCACTTTTTTTAAATTTATATATATATATAAATACAACTGTATGCTCATCTGCATGTCTTAGGCAGGTCTGCAACCCCGCCTTTCCCCATTATCACCCAGCACACAGCACTTCCACTGCAGCAAGGGATTCTGGGAAATGACATGCAAATGAGCACACCGTGCCACTTTTTGCTTCAAAAACCATTTTTAACATGGTTCCCTATAGGCTTAAGCTTGCTGCATGGTCACAGCTTTGAGCACAGCCAGGGTTAAGGTGCATACCCAGAAAACCACCCACAGACAGCTATTTCGACCTTAATGGGTCTCATCAGTGTGGGGTTGATTAACTGGGTATGCAAAGAAGCTAAAGGATAGGCCAACCATAATACTGAGTTAAGTTATGGTGAGTAAAAAAAGTGACAAAAACCCTCCACAGCAAAGCAAATATGCAAATGTAAATACAACTGTATGCTCATCTGCATGTCTTAGGCAGGTCTGCAACCCCGCCTTTCCCCATTATCACCCAGCACACAGCACTTCCACTGCAGGAAGGGATTCTGGGAAATGACATGCAAATGAGCACACAGTGCCACTTTTTGCTTCAAAAACCATTTTTAACATGGTTCCCTATAGGCTTAAGCTTGCTGCATGGTCACAGCTTTGAGCACATGCCTAAGACATGCAGATGAGCATACAGTTGTATTTACATTTGCATAATTGCTTTGCTGTGGAGGGTTTTTGTCACTTGTTTTACTCACCATAACTTAACTCAGTATATATATATATATATATATATATATATATATATATATATATATATATATTGGAAAAAATGGGAGAGAGAGCGCACACCCATAGCGTAAAATAGTAAATTTAATGAGGGGAGGGGGAGAAGGGGGTTAAGAAATGCGCTTACAAAATTGCAATAAAATCAAGCATTGTGTGATATAATCACCACCATCCGGTTTTTCTGCAGTAACTTGGGCAATCCCGGTCTAGCAGTAGCAGGATCAATATCCCAACAAGTGTCCAGGGCAGGCTGTCTTCAATGTAGCCGTGTTAGAGTCCTGGAAAGATGGCTCCTTGTACTTCAAGCCTCTGCAGCAGTCGCGCGGATCAATCTGTTCCGGCGCGCGGTGATGACGTCAGTGTCAATGCGTCTGACGTGATGACGCTCCCTGACGCGTTTCGTCACTCTCGGGTAACTTTTTCAAAGGGAAGTGTGGAGAAGGGGAAGGTCCGGTATTAAATACACCTCCCAATTGTCCAAATCACTTGGAACATCCCCTTCTCAGCTGAAAAGGTACTTGGTGCTAATAGATGTAATTGACAATGCTTGTAATACAAATTAAAACTTTAGAGTTGGAGGAGTATAAGGGGTGAAGAATCAAGGTGTGATACAGCAAATAAATGCACATAAATGAAACCGCAACTGGTGAATATAAGGCGAGTGAACCTGTCAATAACCTAAGAATATTAAATTAATGAGAATGCCACCCCTCTCCCTCACATGTCAGCAGCCCACCCCCCTCCCTCACATGTCAGCAGCCTACCCCCCTCCCTCACATATCAGCAGCCTACCCCCCTCCCTCACATGTCAGCAGCCCACCCCCCCACACATGTCAGCAGCCCACCCCCCCCTCACATGTCAGCAGCCCCCCCCCCCCCTCACATGTCTGTAACCCTGGCTGTGCTCAAAGCTGTGATCATGCAGCAAGCTTAAGCCTATAGGGAACCATGTTAAAAATGGTTTTTGAAGCAAAAAGTGGCACTGTTTGCTCATTTGCATGTCATTTCCCAGAATCCCTTGATGCAGTGGAAGTGCTGTGTGCTGGGTGATAATGGGGAAAGGCGGGGTTGCAGACCTGCCTAAGACATGCAGATGAGCATACAGTTGTATTTACAGTACATTTGCATATTTGCTTTGCTGTGGAGGGTTTTTGTCACTTTTTTTACTCACCATATCTTAACTCAGTATTATAAATATATATATATATATACTGTATATATATATATATTTTTTAAACATTGCAGAAATGTCTATGGTTACATATTTCTAGCGCTATTGCTAAGTATCGTGATTTAACAACTTTTGTAACCTGTACTTTTTGCGTCAATGTTGCCTTTTAATTCAAGCAGTAATCTACACTTCTCGATTTGGAGACCGGCAGGAAATACACACAATGGCCACCGGTCAAATAGAATGGAGATGACGTCACAGCTTTCTATTGGTGGATCCCCCATAGCCTTGTTTGTAGTTTTTTAAAGAAAAATTCAAAACATTCAAATCTCTTTATACAGGAACCTGAAGGTCTCCTGGAGGCCAGGGGACCACTGAGGAGATCAGGGTAGACCACTGGTTCCGGTAAACCCTGCCACAGCTCCTCTGGCAAATGCTCTAAGGAGCAGTCACGTGATGGCAGCAGCCCTCAACCAGGAAACCTCTTCCATTTCCCTGCACTAGAGATCACGTCCGGTACTCGCTCCTTGAACACGGCATAGCCACTACGTAATGGAGTCCGTCTCGTGGGAATCCAAAGGGTTACGTTTGAGAAGTTTGTATCAGAACACAAGTTTCATTGGAATGTAACCCCTCTCTTTTTACTATACCTCAGACTATACACCCGATGCTGAAGTAGGGACCTAAGTCCGTATATTTATATTAACTGCCACACATACGTGGGGCCAGTGAAGGAGACACAACACCAGGATAATAAATCACAGGTTTATGAATAAGATAAATAGATACGACACACAGGTAATCAGTAACCACGTGATCCTTAAAAATAGTATCACTACATACAAGGCACAAATGCAAATCATATGCAGCCCATGTTCCCCCACCCCCTGGGAAATATGGCTGCTACCGTGTGTGCTGTGTTACCAGTGGCTCACAGGAGGGCCGAGCCTCCGCTGCCTGGAGCCTGGGATGTGCCTAATCCATCAGGTGCAAGCGCCTTAACCTATAGCGGGATCCTACTATGTGGGATGACCCCGTTACAGGACCCAAATAATAATATACACGTGGTGATATATAACAATTTTACTAGAGGCAACCAAACAGAATAACCGTACCACACCAATGTAGGCCTTGCACTGCCACTTCCCACAGTGCCCGTCAACCCAACTCTCACACTCCGATGGAATGTCCCCTCAAAGTACTGAGGTGCCCCTTGGCACTTAAACTCCCCGATGTCCACAAGAGCTAACCCACCTAAATGTGTGAGACAGCGCTGCCCACTAGAACTGAAGGTATACAGTTGGTGCACTTGGTGAGGTGAGGTAAGCTGCCAGGTGCTCCAAAACCCGGTAGCGCTGATACGGTAAGGTAGGCTCCACTGATCCAGCAATGTCACCCGCGAAGCCTCCACCTCTACATTGGGTGGTGTCCCACGTGGATGGTTCCACCATGAAGAGTGTCTCAGTGCTTATGATGATGATGATGATGATCCGGTCCCAGATCACCATTGGGAGGGACCACACTTTTCCCCACTTTAATAAAAATCGATTGCCGGGGGCCTCTGTAACATAACAGCCCTCCTCCATGACGTCACATGGCGGCACGTTGCAGACATGTAACACAGCGACATCATAATGCCGTGCCCTCCAGTCTCCATGTGCAAGTTCCGTCTCACATTCTCCATACTCTTGGTATTCGGAACAAAGCTCTATCCTGGATCTCTTCTTACCTCTCCCATCGTACTTTCAGTGTCTCTTCTGCTAACACCTCCTCCTCCTCTATTGATCTCTCTGTGGGCGTACCCCAGGGCTCTGTCCTGTGACCTCTTCTCTTTTCTCTGTACACACTCTCTCTAGGTGACCTAATAACATCTTTTGGGTTTAATTATCACCTCTATGCCGACGACACACAAATATACTTTTCAACACCCGACCTTACACCTGCTGTACAAACCAAAGTTTCTGAATGTCTCTCTGCTATATCATCCTGGATGGCCCTCCGACGCCTTAAACTCAACATGGCTAAAACAGAGCTCCTCATACTTCCTCCCAAACCTGGCCCTACTACCTCCTTCCACATTACTGTTGGAACTACAATCATTCACCCAGTAGCCCAAGCACGCTGCCTAGGGGTCACACTCGACTCCTCTCTCACATTCGCCCCTCACATTCAAAACATTTCTAAAACTTGTCGCTTTTTCCTCCGCAATACAACAAAGATACGCCCTTTCCTCTGTTGCTCGACTGCTAAAACTCTGACTCAGGCCCTTATTCTCTCCCGTCTTGATTACTGTAACCTCCTGCTGTCCGGCCTTCCTGCCTCTCACCTGTCTCCCCTACAATCTATCCTAAATGCTGCTGCCAGAATCACTCTACTCTTTCCTAGATCTGTCTCAGCATCTCCCCTCATGAAATCCCTCTCCTGGCTTCCGATCAAATCCCGCATCTCACACTCCATTCTTCTCCTCACTTTTAAAGCTTTACACTCTTCTGCCCCTCCTTACATCTCAGCCCTAATTTCTCGTTATGAACCATCCAGACTCTTGCGTTCTTCTCAAGGATGTCTTCTTTCTACCCCCTTTGTATCTAAAGCCCTCTCCCGCCTTAAACCTTTTTCACTGACTGCCCCACACTTCTGGAATGCCCTTCCCCTCAGTACCCGACTAGCACCCTCTCTATCCACCTTTAAGACCCACCTTAAGACACACTTGCTTAAAGAAGCATATGAATAGCACTGTGAACATTCTGAACACAGGATACATAAAGCTTGGCCCCCTGCAGACGCACTTACCAGAACTCCCTCCTCCTGTCTCTGTACGTTCTACCTACCTACCAATTAGGAGAGGCAATTCAGCGGGCACCACGAGGCAGAAGAAAAAGTTGCTGAAGCTGGACTGTGCTGTATAACAATTCTTTAATAAAGCATGATTAAAAAGAGGGGGGACGCATACCCCTGCACCTCTAACGCGTTTCACCCGCAAAATGGGCTTTTTCAAAGAGAACATTACCCGTGCGCAGGTCATTGATATACCGGGAGTTAACCGGATGTGACGCCATCCAGCCAATGGGCTATGAGTATGTCGCGAGCGGCATACAGCCTCAAGCACGCATTTTTCACATTAAGTGACCCGGTTCATAAGCAGTTAGATACTTACACATTTTTTATTATTTTTTCATCATTGTGGGTTATTATAAAGCTCTGTAGCACCGGGTGATTGGGGTCCTCCACCCCATTTTTTCCTACCTACCAATTAGACTGTAAGCTCCTCGGGGCAGGGACTCCTCTTCCGAAATTTTACTTTTATGTCTAAAGCACTTATTCCCATGATCTGTTATTTATATTATTTGTTATTTATTTGATTACCACATGTACAGTATTACTACTGTGAAGCGCTATGTACATTAATGGCGCTATATAAATAAAGACATACAATACAGGAGGCTCAGGATTCAGCCTCACTCTCAATTCGGAGCAAATCTGATCTTTGTCATGGCTTCCCCCTGCTCTTAAGGTTTTGTCCCCCTCATAGTCCCTCCTCCTTCACCAGCCTTCCTACTGGCTTATCACAGTCACATGTCCATAGAAGGGAACCTGGTAGGGGGCAGTTTTCTAGTGTTGCTAGGCATACACAGGGGGTTTCCACTTAAGCAATGCAAAGGAGCTAGCAAAACATTGCAGTGCATTTGTGATTTAGACCTCTCTGCCACTGAATCACTGGCATCGTGGAGACAAATTTTAAGACACTGTATGACTGATGCATAGCATTATTTTAAGAATGTCAACTAGCACCTCCGACTATTGCTCCGTAGGACCTAGTGGCAAATAATTTACAGGCACAAACAGACCACAATGGATGTAAGCAAACGTGACACACGTATTCCAAAATAATCTTTTAATTTAATTTCACTGCCAATGGGAGCTTAATAAATGCACACAGCAGTTTTTTAAACTAATTTCTTTGGTCATAACTCAAGATGGGAGATGCGTCACGGCATCATTTATAACGGATAACTCTTGGTTGCGTGACTGTTTTATTTATAACTGACTAACTGCCTTTAATTCAACGATTAAAAATAAGTGATTTGGGATCCTTGCGTTGGCAAAAATATAGCCACTGGCAACCTCTTTGCAGGCAGCAATTCAAATCAATATCAGCGAGGTCAAGAGAACTTATCAATGGAGAGCACATGCATTCCACGTAGCGGAACATTTCTCCGACAGATCTGCATCCCTGCCTTTCCCCATTACCTCTTAGGCTAAGGCCCCGCTCCCAGAGTCAGCGCACCCGCACTGCAGACAGGCTGTGCGCTGAGATACACAGACCGCGATCTGCAGTCTGTAGGGAGCGGGAGCTGGAGCGGGAGGTGGGCGGGAGTGGGAGGTTTGACAGGGAGGGGGGGCGTGGCTTGAGCGGAGGGACCCGCTACTCTCCCCCCCCTCCCTCCACGGGCTGCAGGAGTTACCCGCTACTCTCCCCCCCCCCCTCCCTCCACGGGCTGCACACACACACACACGCAGGCACTCATACATACACACATACACACACACACGCAGGCAGGCACTCATACATACACACACACACACACACACACAGGCAGGCAGGCACTCACGCACTCATACACACACACACACACACAGGCAGGCAGGTACTCACGCACTCATACACACTCATACACACACACACACACACACACAGACAGAGGCAGGCACTCACGCACTCATACACACACACATACACACACAGACAGGCACACACGCACTCAGACACACACACAGACAGGCACGCACGCACTCAGACACACACAGACATGCACTCACCTGCTTTCACTCCACACTCCTCCCCGCTCCCGGAAGCCTCTCCTCCTCCCGAAGCCTCCCCTCCCCATTGGCTCACAGCCACACCACGTGACGCGTCAACGCTAGGAAACACCATTCTCTTGTGTCTCCTAGCGGCTGACGCGCCACAGCGTGTAGTCAGCTGTGCCGCCAGGGGGTACCGGGACCGGCTCGCGAGGATTCCCCTGCTGGTGGGGAACTCGCGACATAGCTGCCCGCGCCAACGAGCGCAGCGGGACCGAGGCCTAACCATAGAACACTTCCACTGCAGCCAGGGATTCTGCGTAATGACATGCAAATGAGCACCCGCAGTGTGTCACCTTTTTGCTTCTTGCCCATTTTAACATGATTACTAAAAAGGAAGCTGCCATTGGTTGCAGTTCTACACCAAGAAAAAGTCCTCTACATAATCAGCAATCATATAAAGTACATTTTGTGCAGGATGGCTGCTTTACCCTTTACAATGCCTTTGTGCCATTATAAGAATGACACAAGTGCGACACACACATTTTGCATGTGTGATTTTGTGTATGTTCTGGAGCTGACCACTCCCTGAAATGGGAACGATTGAAATGGAAGATACATATTTATTCCATTCTGAGCAGTGGGGGAAGGAATTCAGAGATGCTGTCACATGGCCCTGCAAGTAAAATCTCTGTCACTAAACATTTTTCCATTGCCATTCAGTATTCAATATTCTAGGAATCCATTTTCTCTATTTAAGTTAACAATGGACTAAAAACCCTATGATCCTCTGTCAGTTAGAAATATCTATCCTCAGATCATTTAAACACTTATCTGTGCATTGAAGTTTCACTGGTGTTATTATCAGCCGGTGACCTCCAGTAGGAAACTACCTACACATTTTATATAGGAGACAAGTTAACATTATAATGAGCTCATTACTGCATTGAAAAGGTGTGAAAAGCAGTCACATTTACAGGGCTTCTGACAGCTATGTTATGTAGGGGGAAAATGCTATGGATTCATCCTCTTGCTCCTACAGAAATAAAGATGTGTTAATATATGAAGATATGTGAAGAAAATGTTGGTTGAGGGTATGCTTTGGAATATGACTGCCATTTAAATTTCCTCATCATGTCAGAATGTGCTCCTCATTATGTGATTCAGCCTTCCTTTTTATTGCTCTCAAATAATGCTTGATATTACCTTTATTTATTTGATGTAATGTGTAATGATATATATGATGTAGGGACCCAGCTGCAGATATTGTGATGGGAATGTATCAGTTTAGGTTTTTGTGAAACATTGCACCACTCCCCTCCACATACTGTACACTGCAACATAAATCTGAACATGCTGCAGCTCTGAGAGATAACATTTAAAGGGCCGGTTTAAGAAGTTGGCTGCCCATAGGCCGCCACTTAACTTTTTGCCGCCCTCATCCTGCAGCATTGCG
The DNA here is from genome assembly GCF_040206685.1 of Ascaphus truei. Lineage (NCBI taxonomy): Eukaryota > Metazoa > Chordata > Amphibia > Anura > Ascaphidae > Ascaphus > Ascaphus truei. Next base: position 255,835,040 of record NC_134484.1, read on the forward strand.
GCGTCATGTTGCAATGCGCTTCCATGACAATGGGACACCATGTGATGTCACGTTGTCATGGGAACCCGTCGCCACGTGTGCCGCGGTGCTGCTGCAGGAGGCGGTAGTTTTCCTTTACAGAGGCCCTGCTCTCTCGCCCGTTCTGCTGTTACTTACTTCGCCCCTGGTTGCTTCTCGGCCAAAGTAATGGCCTTGGTAAGTGCCAACCCTGCCAGCGTGCTTTCCCCCGGGAAAAGGCTGATGGCACACCCACCCGCACACCCACCAAGCCGGGCGCCCGATGGCACACCCACCCGCACACCCACCAAGCCGGGCGCCCGATGGCACACCCACCCGCACACCCACCAAGCCGGGCGCCCGATGGCACACCCACCCGCACACCCACCAAGCCGGGCGCCCGATGGCACACCCACCCGCACACCCACCAAGCCGGCCGCCCGATGGCCCGGCCGTTAAGCGATACTGGGCCCAGGGAATCACGTACAAATGAGCCCTGCTGATTTGCTACCCCCAGCCCCCACAAGGCTTATGGGGCTATCTGCACCATAGAGCCCCAGCTGAGAAGGTTAACACACACCCACCCCCCAACAGACGCCGTGACGTAGGCAACACATGTCATGGAATGCCACCTCAAACATGGCCGACATAGTTACATAGTAGATGAGGTTGAAAAGACATACGTCCATCAAGTCCAACCTATGCTAAATTTAGACAGATACTTTATCCTGTATCCTCACCTACAGTATTTTGATCCAAGGCAGGATCCAAGATTTTGAGGAAGGCAAACAAAAACCCCAGTGATATAACCTCGAATGATATCTCATAAGGGGGAACATTAATTCCTTCCTGACTCCAAGAATTGGCAATTGGATGACTCCCTGGATCAACATCCTTCCCATGTATACTTATTTTTGAATAGGAAGAAAATACAACATAATGTACAATATATTGTACGATTGTCATGTATTACACAAACAAAGGGACGGGCGGGAACTTCTTTTCAGGGACCAGACTGCCCTCCCTCCCCTGCGCTCCTTTGAACCCCCTTAGCTCCGCCCCCCGTGACACTGGGGAAGGGATGGGGAACCAGCATGCAATCCAACTAAGCTGGAGAGGAGAGGGGAAGCAGCATGTGGACCGGCACCAAAGGTGTGGGGGAGGAGGAGGAAAGAGAGGGGAGCCTAGCCCCTGCGGTCAGGTGCCCTGTCGCCAATGGGCTCCAAGCTGCTATTGATTGAAAGACACTCCCCCATTTGGGCTTACCTCCACAAAGCTGTTAAATCAGGGCTCATAATGTGATGTTACTTAAAATAGGAACGGACGTTATGTTCCCTGAGTTAACACTGTCTCCTCAAAGCTAATTATATGCAGCAACAACAACATCTGGACTACATCTCATTAGCATTGGCTTAAAATCACCTTATTGTAACATAGCTTTCAGTTATCATCCAATGCTGTGACATTACGTTTGTCTTGGCTTTACTCCGATCCAGACCCTGAAATTGGTATTAAGCACAAGTTGAGAAAGAGAGGACTTTTGTGGATATGCGATGTTATGATAATGCCTCATTTGAACATATAATTTGCGTGTCATTATCCCTAACATCCGTTCTAGTTAACACTGTACTATTTACAGGAGAATGCATGGCGTTATGTTATTGTCCTTTGCAGATACAGCGTTAATCTTAACTTGATGTTAAGTAAGGTTAATGTCGTGTTAAAGAGGCAGTTCAAGCGGCACTTTAAAAAAAAGAAATATACTGTATATAGGTGTAGCCATGTCCCCTCTTACCTCCGGTGCTGGGAGGGCACGGCTGCGGTGTATGGGAGCGGCGGAGCTTCACGGTGTACCTGGCAAGCGGAGGCTGCCATCTTGTAGTTCGCGCATGCGCAGAGAGGTGAGAAGTTACCATTTTAGGTTCACACATGCGCAGTGGAGTCTTTGCACATGTGCAGTCCCTAGAGTTGTTGCGGCCATCTTAGGAGAGGCTCTGCAAGGGGCTACATGTCCCAGGAGCCTGAGGGACATGCGGGTAGAATGTTGACAGTTTGGCAGTTGCTGGCAGTTACTGACGGTTGGAAGAACCGTTGAGGTAGTGTCCAGGGAGCAGTGCTCTCCTCGACTAGGACTAGGTTTGTCCCTTAGGTCCCAGCTAGGCCCTTCTACATTGTGGCTGCTATAGGGAAGACCCCAGATGGGGACGCTACCCTTTAGCCTTACAGTGTCAGGTGTAGCACCAGTGAAGAGATGCCACACAGTGAGCTGCAGCCTGTGGTTTGGGATCAGACCACAGGCAAATATAGACATTAAGGGACACCCTCCAGTTCGAGCTCGCTCAAGAGGCAGATGTCTATGTGGACCAGAGAGAGAGGATTCAGCAGACGTCATGGGATCAGACGGATCTTTTTTGCTCATTCAGTGGTACCTAGGTACAGGAGTGGCCAGCTAGGTAAAGTGCACCAAAGATCCACAGGGGTAGCGCTACTCCCTACACGTGGGTGGGACTGACTCTCATTGGGGGAGGACACCAGGGGTTTTGGTGCCACGCACCCTAGGTACTTTGGGGGACACTCACCCTGTGTTGTTGTTATTGTATTGTGTGTTATATTGTATGGTACCGTTATATCGTTATTCCATTGTTAGTAAACTAATTGTTATATACAGGTGTGTGTATCATTTCACTGTAAGTGGTCCTGAAAGGGGTTATCCCGCGATGCTGGGATCCCACTCAGGTGGAAGCGCTGCACCGAGGAGAACGAGAGCTCACCCTAGGGTCCCAGCTGCGGAGGCTCAGGCCTTCTGTGAGCCACAGGTAACGGCAGCACACGTAGTTCCCTTAGACACGGGGAAAGGGGGCTACATATATATTTTTAATATACGTAGCCTTTGATTACCCTTATTAAAAACTAATGACCTAATTATCTAAGCGGCCAATCGATTTGTTCTCCCGTGATCGATCAGCAAAGATCCTGCTTCCAGGTGTTCACTAAATGGCTGACTTTTAGTTTCAATCAATCCTGCAGTCAGTGAAACTCAGCAGCTACAATGCATCCTTATATTACTAAGGTAATATTATCTATTGTTACAGTTTGCAGCTCAAACTGCTGGGAATATTGGCAACAAATTATCACAAACAGGAAAGTGTTGCAAAGATCTTGCACTGCTGGGGAAGTGTGCTAAAACCTGCTATAGAAATCACAGGATGCTAGTATATTAAAACTAATTAATAATGGCATTAAGCATTAAATAAAAAAATGTAATATATAATACTACAGAGCTGATTAAAAAAAAAACCTCATGTAAGATATTGCATGAACTGCTCCTTTAAGTGACTAAACAGAGCTTTGTGGATCTGGGCCGTAGAACAGGGGAGCTCAACTCCAGTCCTCAAGCCCCCCCAACAGGTCAGGTTTTCAGGATATCCCAGCTTCAGCACAGGTGGCTTAATCAGAGGCTTAGTCGACTGCGCCTCTAATTGAGCCACCTGTGCTGAAGCACGGACTAATTGAGCCACCTGTGCTGAAGCAGGGACTAATTGAGCTACCTGTGCTGAAGCAGGGACTGAGAACCCGTGCTGGAGCAGGGATATCCTTAAAATATGACCAGTTGGGGACGGGGGAGGGGGGGGCTCATTTGCATGTCATTTCCCAGAATCCCTTGCTGCAGTGTATGCTGGGAGATAATGGTAAAAAGCAGGTTGCTGACCTGTCTAAGGCCGTGCTTATACCAAATGTGGCCAGGCGCACGATGTGCGTGCCTTTGGAACAAATATATGTAACTTAATGCAGTTGCATATACATTGCGAGCGCTGCAGAGTGACCGCGCGAGCTTCTCCCAAGCAGATTTTCATTTTTTATTTTGCCGCACCGCGGCCGCATCACATGAGTAGTTAAGCCAATGAGGACGAACCGCTCAAGGCCAAACCTCCACCACGAGTTCCTGTCTCCTCCGTTTGTCTCCTGCCTGCAGTGCAGGTTTTGGGCGTGTACATCGCCCTTGTGATGTCACGAGGGCGCTTGCCCGCTCCGGGTATAATCAAGGCCAAAGACATGAATGTGCTCACAAGTGATTTTTCATTTGCCATTACTTTGAAAATAACTGATTTACTATGCTGACAGTGACTTAAAGCAGAATGACTACTTTGCCCTGATTTTACTGACAGCTGCTGAACCAGGGAAAAATGACTGTAATAACAAGCCTTTCATTGAATCTGATTTCATTAATCCACCCTGCTGAACGATCTCAAAATCTGCACAAACCACTCTTACCATGTATGATTTGCATGTAATTAAGAAACCCCCAGTACAGTACACACAAAGAGGCGGACGCATGGGAAACATTCCATGAATAACATTAGTGAACTACTTTCCAAAAGCTCAAAGCATCTTTCTATTCTCCAGAAGAGATCTTTTTTCTGTATTTATGAATGACTGCCAGTGCCAGATCTTACCTTATTGACGTATGCGTGGTGTTGCCACAGCTGCTGCATTCTGACTCACATTAATAATGAACATGATGGTCGTTCTATGGAGTAGTTACGGCTTTCTTTGTAATTGGAGTTGTAACAATGAATTAGGGCAGCTGCTGGTTTAGCAGCTACAATTATTGGTGGAGATCAGTTATGCTTTCGGCTGTCCGTACTCTAGGTAGGAGAGTTTGTACTATTTGTATCGCTGTTTTTACTGTCTGTTATATAGGTAGGATCACATTTAGGAGTTTACAGTTTGGACACGCTCTGCATTATAGGCCAAATACTTGGAACATTCAGAAACACTCTGATTTCTGATTAGTTTAAATTCTGGGAATTAATGTCATGGGAATGCCGGAAATGTAATGAGCACTAATGTAATCCATCCAAAAACAGAAAGGGCAGCACAACATACAAAATGACACAACAAACAGTTGTGTGAAAAAGAAAGTACACCCTCTTTGAATTCTATGATTTTACATATCAGGACATAATAACAATCATCTGTTCCTTAGCAGGTCTTAAAATTAGGTAAATACAACCTCAGATGAACAACAACACATGACATATTCCACTGTGTCATGATTTATTTAACAAAAATAAAGCCAAAATGGAGAAGCCATGTGTGGAAAACTAAGTACACCCTTACTGCTCAGGTGCTGCTAATCAAATGCCTTTGATTAATTGATCATCAGCAAGTGTGACCACCTCTACAAAAGCCAAAGTTTTAGCAGTTTGCTGGTCTGGAGCATTCAGGTGTGTGTTAACACAATGCCAAGGAGGAAAGACATCAGCAATTATCTTAGAGAAGCAATTGTTGCTGCCCATCAATCTGGGAAGGGTTATAAGGCCATTTTCAAACAACTTAAAGTCCATCATTCTACAGTGAGAAAGATTATTCAAAAGTGGAAAACATTCAAGACAATTGCCAATATTCCCAGGAGTGGACGTCCCAGCAAATTCACCCCAAGGTCAGACCGTGCAATGCTCACAGAAAATTGCAAAAAAAACAAGAGTTACATCTCAGACTCTACAGGCCTCAGTTAGCATGTTAAATGTTAAAGTTCATGACAGTACAATTAGAAAAAGACTGAACAAGTATGGTTTGTTTGGAAGGGTTGCCAGGAAAAAGCCCTTTCTCTCTAAAAAGAACATGGCAGCACGGCTTAGATTTGCAAAGTTGCATCTGAACAAACCACAAGACTCCTGGAACAATGTCCTTTGGACCAAAGTGGAGATGTTTGGCCATAATGCACAGCGCCATGTTTGGCGAAAACCAAACACAGCATATCAGCACAAACACCTCATGCCAACTGTCAAGCACGGTGGTGGAGGGGTGATGATTTGGGCTTGTTTTGCAGCCACAGGACCTGGGATCCTTGCAGTCATTGAGTCAAGCATGAACTCCTCTGTATACCAAAGTATTCTAGAGTCAAATGTGAGGCCATCTGTCTGACAACTAAAGCTTGGCCGAAATTGGGTCATGCAACAGGACAAAGATCCCAAGCACACCAGCAAATCTACAACAGAATGGCTGAAAAAGAAAAGAATCAAGGTGTTGCAATGGCCCAGTCAAAGTCCAGACCTCAACCCGATTGAAATGCTGTGGCAGGACATTAAGATAGCTGTGACAAACAAATGCCCACAAACCTCAATGAACTGTAGCAACATTGTTAAGAAGAGTGGACCAAAATTCCTCCACAACGATTTGAGACTGATAAATTTATACAGAAAACGATTACTTCAAGTTATTGCTGCTAAAGGTGGTTCTACAAGCTATTGAATCATAAGGTATACTTAGTTTTTCCCACCTGGCTTCTCCATTTTGGCTTTATTTTTGTTCAATAAATCATGACACAGTGTAATATGTCATGTGTTGTTGTTCATCTGAGGTTGTATTTATCTCATTTTTAGACCTGCTAAGGAACAGATGATTGTTATTATGTCCTGATATGTAAAACCATGGAATTCAAAGAGCATGTATTTTTCACACAACATAGTACAATACTTCAGTGCTTATGTGCTCATGAGTAAGGGTCATTTAGTTAAACCTTTTGGCCAAAAGGTTGTAAGCCTGCAGCCACTTCACGGCATGACCAATCTGAAGGTCCTAACACTACCTGACAAAATTATCATGTACCTCTCTTTTCTGCTGGAGGCAGAAAGACCATACTGGGTCTGTGATTCAAAGGATCATGATAAAAACTGCTAATTGGAAAGTGGGGCAGGTCGAGCTTTAAACCATGGGGTGGAGTGCCACACCTCAAAGCAACAACAGTTGCATAACCCATCAAGCTCCAAAACTCACCCTCACATCATATATAGTGTAGTGTAGTGCTGCTTCCCCCCCTCAAAATCCCCCCCCCCCCTCTGGGAGATCAGGCTGCACACAGAGCCAGTTGACCTCCACCCCTGTCACTCAGAGAGGCTGCTTGAGGGTGGGGAAACCCCAAGATGACAGCTTGTCAAAGCCTGCAGCTATCAGGACTTACATGACACTGAGGGGCAGAAGGATAGCCAGTACCAGCCATGGCTACATTCTCCCCTATGAGAAAAATCCCATGTACTGACTGGGAACCAATTGAAGTGCCATCCATCAACCTGGAGCCTGCAACACAAGGTCACATGTGAGATGGCATGACATTAACCAATGTTACATATTACAGACATTAGGAACCTAGTAGCATTCACTGATTACAATGATGATAATATAACAATTCTTCCAACGTGAAGAATGATAGAATCCCTATTTATAAAACTTGGGATCAGGTTTACACACCCGCCCCTTGAAATCCTTGTATTTTAGGAGGACCAAGCCTTTAGCGGAGTTCCACCCGATCCTTAAAGATACTCCATCCAACTACCCATTCCCTCATGATGCTACAAATTCGGGACTCATCTATAAATATTTGCTGAGTATTTGGAGACTGCAGATGTCATGTACTCCCTGCTTTAGCCATTCATCTCTATTGGCATCAATCTCATCCATGATGCGTTCTGGTTCATATGGGAACTCGTACCCTGTAACGCATTAACGCTTGTATGCCCGCAGACCTGGCCAGTCCCCAGTACTGAGGTGGGTAAGGTTATAACACGCACCCATAGCAGTGACGGCGTGCCCGGAGTGTGGTAATTGCGTTGCCGGGCCTGGTGAGTAAGGGTTAATGTTATACTTGCTGAATCCGGTGTGCCAGAGGTCGGAAGGTAAAGTCCAAGAGCCAGAGTTCAGGGGTTGGAGAGAGCAGCGTAGTGTCCCCTTTACACTAGCCTTTACACTAGCTTACACTAGCTGACACTAAAACTGTCTCATTTACACTAGCCTTTATCCCATACACACAGCAAACTAGACTTTTAAACATTTTAACTTTACTTTTAAAAGTAATCTTATCTCTGGCTAGAGTAATCCCAAACCTTTTGTGAGGATTCGTCATCCTGGCGGTCGCAGACCATCTCCTCACCCCAACAAGCCTTCCATGATGGATACCCAGGATGCCGGTTTCATGGTCCCAGTACGCGCACCTTGCGCACTCTGATCAACCGCCCACGGATTCGGATCCCGCCCTCATCTCTGTCACACGATGTGTACGTTCGGCCAGCCTCCCTGCTGACGCACCAGTCAAGCTCCGCCCCCGCTCTGGGGAAAGTCAGGACCGCCGTGGAAATGACGCACATTCCCGACTTCATCCCCTGACCTCCGTGATGCGCGCGGGTCGGCGCGCGACTGTTCCCGCACCCTCTTGTCCCAGGAATCAGCGTTGGAGTGACGCGCGCTCTAAACTCCGCCCCTCTGGCCTCTGTGACGTGCGTGGGACGACGCGCGAGCAGTTCCACCCTCAACCCCGATTAAGCTGCATCATAGGGCACACCTGTGTGCACCAGCAGCCAATCGCCTCTCACTTCCTGGTTCAGCCCTGGCTGGCTATTTGAGGCTCCTCCTATTTATACTCTCAGTCTGCAATTAGTCGCCGTGCCTTGCCACATCCTTGTTCCTGAGACCTTGCCTTGCCTGCTGATTAACCTCTTGTTGCCTGAACTCTGCCAGCACCTTGGACTCCGCTTCTCTCCACTCCTGATCCGGCTTGTGTGACCATTCCCCAGTTTCCAGTCCTGACCTTGGCTAAGTACTCCAACGATCCTATAATCTCCTATCCTGAACCTGACTACGTACCCAGACTATCTGACATTCTCCAATCCTGAACCTGGCTACGAACTACGACGATCCGAAACTCTCCGCTCCTGAACCTGGCAAGTACCTTAACCATTCTCCAATCTATAACCCTGACCTGACTTGAACAACTACTCTACATCCTAGGCGCGCCCGCGTGGCTGCGGGTCGGCGTTATCCAATACCCTACCTCAGCACCGTGGTCGCACTTCGTTTGTGGTGAGCTACGCGTTACACCTTTATACTAGGTTTAAGGGGTCTGGCCAAACACTGGGCATCCCTTCATTACACTGGGGGACCCCGGTACAGGTCTAGGTTTACCTTACCCCCTGGTGCTCTGTTTTACCGTCGGGTCTGTGCTGAAGCAGGCAGACTAGCGGTGAGCCGCAAGAATGCTTTAATGGAAGTGTTTTGACCGGAGCACTGCACTTCAATGTAGCCGGGAATCTAACCTGAATCCCGGGTACATTTTTGGGTTCTCCAGTAACTTTGGAACCCCGCTAAATAGACGCAATCTGAAAGAAGTTTCTCTGTCAAACCTACCCTGAAACTCACAGCCTGTTCTTCTCCACTTGCTAGCACTCCTGGAAAGGGTAAAACATAAAAAATTGCAATTGTCGCATATTTTATTACATGGTATAGTAATGCATGCACAATACACGGGTCCAAGATCTGACACTCTAGGACCCCAAAACACAGTTCGGGGGCAACCAAGTGGGCTTAACCTTTATTATAAAGCCTTGTTACCCCCTCACCGTCACATATATACACAACTTAACTTGTACAATACCATCTAAACCATATTAAACACTTCAGTGAGCACGGTCAATTTAGAGTCAAAATGGCTCCGAGACAGCTGCTGAGACTCATAGTGAGGTGGCCCTAGCAAATCATACGCTACTCGAGTTGGAGGGATTCTCACACTGACTCCAATGAGTCTCTTCTCTGCCCTCTTCTTGGGTCGAGAGGCTACCGTCTGCTTGAGGCCCTGACCCTCTCATTGGGTGTGACTCTTGAGCTACATTGTCCTAGTAGGAATGAAACTCTGACTCCTTGGTTGAGAGGTCGGTTTGTTGAAGCTGCTGGGCAGGGTACATGGAGGACCGGCCCATGATCTGCTACTTCTTCTGGTGGTGCCCACCAATCTCCATTTGCGTGGAAGAAGCTCCATTCAAAGGATCCTGATTTTTTTCCGTTACAACATCCGGGATTTCGCTGGACTCCTCCTGTTCACTATTGAGGATGGTTCATGTTCACTTTCCCCCACTTGAGGAATTGGTAGCAAGTGATTCCGATACCAGACCTTTACCTTTCCCTCTGAATCTCGGATGCGATATAAAGGGATCTGTGACTCTACCTCGAAGGGAGCTTCTCGCCATCGGTCAGCTAACTTGTGTCTTCAGGCCGAAGTTTCCGATGGCGTACTTCATGGTCATACCTCTGCTTGTTGTTCTCGTTCAGCTTGGCAGTGGCTTTTTCCGCCAACTGATATGTTCTACGGAGGTTATCCTGGAGCCTTTGCACATATTTGTAGTGCATCATGTTCGGTACACCGTCGGTGGATACTCAGAGACGAATGTCCACAGGTAGTCGTGCCTCTCTGCCAAACATTATAAAATAGGGGGTGTACCCGATGGATTCATGCCTAGTGCAATTGTAGGCATGTACTAATGGCTCAACATGCTTGCTCCATCCGGCCTTCTCGGAGCCCTTCATAGTGCCTAGCATTTCCAGTAGAGTTATCGAAATTGAGCAGTTTTAGAAGTTCTTTGATTAACTTGCTCTCTCCCTTGATCGGAGTGCATCCGCTTAGCTAACCCGTAATGGATAAAGTACTTCTCCCACAGAACTTTGGCTACAGGTGTTATGGTCTTTAAGTGGCCCATTGGGGCTGCGCATGTAGGCAGTGTTTTTCGCTGTATGCACCGCGGACACCTCCGGCAATGGCGCTCCACTGATTCCCGTATCTTGGGCCAGAAGAACCTATCTCTTACTAGTCCGAATGTTATGTCCGCTCCCAGGTGTCCATGATCATCATGCAGAGATCGTAGGATGGGGTACTACAAGCTTCTGGGCAGGACGAATTGTCTCCTATCGGGATGGTCATGATAGGGGAAAATTCAGTAGAGGAGGCCATGTTCTATGTGTAACTTGTCCCACTCCCTCATAATAACAGCGACCATATCGGTAGGGGCACGCTTCACTAACGAAGGGTCGTTTTTTTTGGACAGCCACCGGGTCTCGCATCTGGTGCATCACTTTATGGTATCTTGCGTGATGGACATGCCTTCTAGATGGCAGTATGCTGTAGGAAGTCCCTTTGACTGACACCCCAATGAGTCTGCTACTCTGACTTCGGAGAAAGCTACATTATCCTCCACTATTGCCGCTGCTGAGCATATTGCTCGAATCCCAGGGCCAGGAATTTCTTCCCACTGGCCATCGTCTGGTGTTGAGCTCAATCCAGACCTTTTGGACATAGCGTCGGCTCTGATGTTCAAGGGCCCTGTGACAGGGTGAATAAACGTCACCAGCCATATACCGAGCAAACCTATGTTTAGGTTTGCAGTGCAGCAGTGACGTGGTTAAGTTTCCGTTGAGAGGGCTGCTTAATTAGTCTGATCCCAGCTGCCTCATCAAGGGGCTTTAAAAACACCAGGCTACACACACATGCAGGCTAGCTAGTCAAGAGATAGGACTGAAATGCTGAAGTAAGATTACTGCTACAAGGTCTGTTTTCAAAGTACATGTTTGATGAACTGTCTGTGTCCTGTATGCTGAAAAGAAGCTTTTGTTTTTGTATGCTGAAAATAAGCTGTTTTGTTTTTGTATGCTGAAAAGAAGCTGTTTTGTTTTTGTGTGCTGTATTTTTTAAGGCTCAATAAATAAGCCTTATCAAGAGAACCTGCCTGCTGTTGCATGTACCCTGCAACAGGCCCTTGCCTGTATTTCAGGGTAAATTGATATTTGGACAGAGAAGCTAACCACCTGTGGCCGGTGGCATCCAACTTGGTGGAGGTCAAGATGTAGGTCAACGAATTATTGTCGGTTCGCACTTCAAAAAAGACCCCGTATAGATAATCGTGTATTTTATCGACTACAGCCCACTCAAGCGCCAGAAATTCTAGTTTGTGAACTGGGTAGGTTTGCTCGCACGCTGTCAGACTGTGACTCACATATGCTACCGGCCGGAGGTCTGCAGGGTATTTTTGGTGTAATATCGCTCCTAGCACGTTGAAGCTGGCGTTAACGTGCAGGATGTACGGTTGCTCTGGGTCTGCATAGGCCAAGACAGGGGCTTCAGTGAGGCTCTTCCTTAGCCCGGTGAAGGCCTTCTCACAGGCGGAAGTCCATTTGTCCCCGAACGTTCGTGGGTTTGTGACTATTTGTCAAGGCTCCTCTGTGTATATCTTCAACAGATTGTTGTGGATTTTGGCCTTGATGGATTATCCCTCTATGAATCTTCGGTAGTAGCCGCAAAACCCCAGGAAGGATCGTAGCTCCCTCACATTATGCAGTCAGGGCCAGTTCACTACTGCTTCGACCTTAGCGAGGTCGGTAGCCATTCCTTCTGCAGACACGATATGGCCCACATAGGTGACCGAAGTGCGACAGAAGCAACACTCCTTTCCCAGTCTATCCAGGACCTTCAGAAGACGTTGTTTGTGCTTTAATGTCCGACGGAACACAATGATATCGTCCAGATAGACTAGACATTCCCGGGGATTCATAACACCAATGGTCTTTTCCATTAACTTCTGGAAAATTGCAGGTGCACCACAAATTCCTTGGGGCATCTGGGTGAACTGGAAAAACCCGAGGGGGCAGACAAACGCTGTCTTCTCCTGGTCTTCGGGGCTCATGGGTACCTGGTAGTACCCAGACCTTGGGTCTAGCACGCTGAACCACTGACTATCGGACAGGGCACTAAGGATCTCTTCAATCCGCGGCAGGGTGTATTGATCCAGGACCTTGCGGCGATTCAGTGTATGGTAGTCTACACATAAGCACACAGATCTGTTCTTCCGCACTACCACAATAGGGGAAGCATAGGGATTACAGGATTCCGTCACGATGCCCGCCCTCTCATCTCCTTCAGGACATCCCTCACATCCTCCACATCTCTGGGCGCTATGCGTCTGGAGCGCTTCCAGAATGGAGTGGCATCATCCAGTCGGAGTGTGTGTTGAGACTCTTGCTGCAGCCCACATCCATCTCACTGGTGGAGAACACCTCCTTGTGTTTAGCCAACTTGTCGCTCAAGTGCTTCTTCCATTCCGGTGGCAAGATTGATTCACCGATTCAAATTGCAATCCGGGAGGGGTTTCCTGGAAGGTAGCCGCATTTACGTGAGCTAGAGATTCTACTGGCACCAAAGGGTATATTCGCCCCAGCGCTTGACCGACATCAAACCTTATAGGATGAAGCGAGATGTTCTGGATGGTCACCTTGAACTGGCGAGGAAGTGAAGACCCACTCCTTCATCTCTGGCACCACCTTGAACCCTCTCTTGACGTCTTCTTCGGGTTTGGTCTCTAGTTAAAAGTACTAGTCGGCTTCGTCACGGCCTGGGTAGTTAGTTACCTCGGCCATGTGCCTCACTCCCCCTGGTGGAATCTGTCAACCCCTTCTCAAGATTGAAGAATTGTCCAAATCCTTCTTGGGCAGAGATCCTATAACACTCCTCTTTGAATACGGGGTGAATCCGTAGAGAGGATAGGGGTAAATCGCTGGCTTCTTGCAGATAGGCCAGGATCAGGGCCCGCACCACATCCGCATTGGTTCCCATTATGATAGGGGAACTTGGATGTTCCCAGGGCTCGGGACATACCAAGGCTTCCACTTCCATGGGGTGGGTTTTGTTGGTGTTGAGCTGTGGTATAGCCAACCGCACTTTAATCGCGCCATCAATTGGGTAGTCTTCGCTACTAAGGCCCCATAATTTCATCTTCTCTGCCGACTGCATAGGCAGATGCTTTAGGTGCAGATCATAAAATGGCCGGTAGATGATGGTCACTTGAGACGCGGTGTCCAGCAATGCGGAGGAGTAGACACCCTCTACTAGTACTCGTACTATGGGCACAGGTCCTACTCGGTTGTACTCATCTGGCTGGGGCTCCTTTTTGGGGATAGGCACAGGGGCGCTATCCGAGGATATGGACGGCTGTTCTGCCACCAGGACGGTGAAGGCCATGTCCCCTGGGGTAGGGGTCCTTGACTTTGGACAGTCTTTGGCCAAGTGACCTTCTCGGTCGCAGGCATAGCAGCAGGTACCTCAGGTCGCACCGGCACTAGGCGTAATTACCGGTTTCTGGGACACCCTGGAGACGGAGACAGGCACCACTGGTGGAGGGTTATCCTCGACACTTTCCATCTCATTAGGCTTCTAGGCCGATGCCCCTTTGGTCTCTCCCTTGCGGGAGTCTTTATGTTTCTTGGGGTTGTGTAACCGTGTATAGGCTTCATGCCCTTTCATAAGGCCCAATAGCCCCTCATGTGTAGGAGGACTTCCTTGTAGCAATGAGCAACGGATCATGATGACTATATGATGGGTGGGTATAGATTCCCTTAAAAACTGTTTTCTGTGATATTGATCCACTTCAAAGGCTTGAATTATATTGTGGGAACATAGATCCCACAGAACTAACTGTATCCGTTGAATGAACTCGGATTGTTCTTCCCCTTCTTTCTGTCTAAGACGGTAGAACTTAGACCAGCGTTCGCTTTCATCCTCTTCTAGGCCATAGATCTGCGTCAATAAGGCCACTAACCTATGTGCCGTAATGTCTGCATTCTGGTCTCTGTGCATTCTCACCATTGTAGAGGCGGGGGGCTTTAGGCACTCCATTATCCACTGCCTCTTAACAGCTTCTGTGCAAGACCATTCCTCTAGTACTTACAAGGTGTAGTCCTTCCAGGTTTTGAATATCTCTTCTCCGACTGAAAAAGATTTAAACTTAAGGTAATGCTGTGCCTGAGATGACTCGCTCTTGTTCCTAGCCAACTGCTGTATGGCTTTTGCGAGCATCTGAACTTAATTCGAACGGGAACTGTGACTGCTATGACAAGATCGGCAGCTGCGACCGGACGCGACACTGGCTTCGCTCCTGCAAGGACTTCCTTGGGAAGGTGAAGAAATAACCATCGGAAGCTCCTGCATATCAGAGGCGGGACTAGAGGGCTCCATCTTCACGGGTTTTTCAGGATAGATTATGGGGCATCCGCTATCCAGTGCTCCACGGAACCGTAAGGTGAGAGGACTTCGTTCTCCGGTAACTAGCACTGTGCACCATACCTTTTCTAGGTCTATTCGGCGGGCTTGGACATTTGCGGCCTGTAGGCCCGGGAACTGCCCCAGTACTAAGCAGATGTCATAAGAGGAGATGTCAGTGGGTACTTTCCCAATGGCGAGCATCTGGTGGAGTGGTACGTAGCTTTTCAACACCCATTCACAGACCTCCCGGCGGGATGGTTATGATATGATCAGCAACATAATTTGGTTGTACTCATTTTGGGCACCCCAGGTATGAATCTCAGCAGCGCCTCCAAATGTAGCCCCCTTTCCCTATGCCTAAGGGAACTATGCAGGCAACTATGTGTGCTGCTGTACCTGTCTGCTCAGAGGAGGGCAAAGCCACCACCTCTGGGAGCCTGGGATCAGCTCTTTCTCCTTACGTGCAGCGCCTCCACCTATGAGGGATCCCAGCGTTGGTGGGATAAATATTCACAGGAACCAATACACAGTAGCAAGCAATACACCACACATATGTATATAACTAATATTTACTGTACACCATACTAAACACACACAACACACAATACATAGGTACCAACAGTATAGTGCAGTAACCCCAACACTGAGTGCTTCCGCCAAAGTACTGAGGGTGCTGTGGCACCAATAACCCCATGCGTCCTGTTCCAGCAATTCCCACCCAAGTGTGAGGTAGCACTACCCCTTGTGGATGTAAGTGCACGTTGGGTTCCTGCCTGGGTACTCCAATACCAAGGTGCTGCTTGTCGCACTGGGTTGGAGCTGGTCCCACATAGCGGGGCCTCCAACACAAATCCCCTCTCTCCTAAGGGGTACGGATCCTCCTTGCCATGTGAGCTCCAGCCGGAGGGTTTCACAAAATGTCTACGGGTCATGTGACCTGGTCCGAGGCCGCAGGGCACCGCGTGTACCTCCAGTCACTGGTGCAACTATGGTGCTAAAGAGGAAGAGTCCCTATCTGGGGCCTTCCCTGCAACACTCCGCTGGGATGGCACAGGGCCTAGCTGGGCCTAAGGGGCACATTCTAGGCCTAGCCCAGGAAGCACTGCTCCCTGTGCACTACCTTCTGTCTTGCAGCCCTCCGTCCGACTGAGCACGCTGGCTCCTTGTCACAGAGGATATCCTGTTCCTCAAGGCTGCAGGCTGTCCATTGGCTACCTTAACCCATGTGGTATCGCCTCCCCTACACCCCCCGAGGAATCTGGGACTCGTAGTCCCTCTGCAGTCCTTGCAAAGCCAAAACTAAAATGGCCAACGCACTCCTGACTGGTCATGCGTGGCTTGCGGCACTGCGCATGCGCAAATAACAATATGGCCACCCCACACTCCCGATACTGTGCTGAGCTCCAGCAGGCAACACAGCAGTTCCCCCTCACCGGAGGTATGGAGGGGGACTCTGCTACATTATATATATATATATGATATAATCTAGAACAGCGGTGGGCAAAGTGGGGGGGGGTGACCATATATACCATATATATACTATATATATACCACCATATATAGAAGAAAAAAATATAATAGTGTAATATGCCTTAAACAGAAAAAAGCAATCTATACAGGAATCCTGATTGGGAACTCACATTCTCCCAGTTTAAATTCAGCAGTGGATAGTAATGGATGAAATGATGTGGACTCAGCAATATGTAGAGAGGTCTTGCTTGACATAAACTCTCTGGTGTCAGCAGAGCAAACCCTCGATAGAAAGAATGACACCTTTAGTGCAACATTGTTATGTTCACAATCAATCTATTGGTAAAAGCAATAAACAATGCACTCACATGAGCATCATGTGCATAGACACATAGAAATCAATGCGCAGCTTCAGCGTTTGCCATCCACCCCACTCCCGGAGTTGCGTCACGTCACTTCCGGTCCGGCCCGTCGCGTCACTTCCGGTTTAGCGATCGATTGCAGAATGGATCCTCACGGGCTCTGGGGCATTCAAGGTACACTTCTGGACTGCTGCCTGTTCACTCAACGCGTTTCGCTGGCTCAGCATCTTCGTCAGGAGTTCGATCTATAGCATAACGCTTCGTTTGTCCATATATATACCCTTGATTGGTTCTGATTGGATGGTGGGTTAATTCACCACTTCCTATTGGCTGGAATGATGTCTAGTGATTGGCTAATGAACGGGACAACCAATACATCCTAAACTAACACTATAATACACATTAAATTACACAGTTTTATTAATACAATTATAAACCAAAAAATATATATATAAATGACAACAGTGGTCTAACTTAAAATAACTAGTACATAAAAACTAACTGATACATACAAATAGAAACTAGTTAATACATATAAATAGCTATATATACACTCGGGGTAATTCATTGTGTGCCATTATTATGTGACACTCACCATAACATATGTAAATGGTAGATCAATGGAATGAGATAAGGAGAAATGGAATAAAATAAGGAAAAAGAGCAAAAGATAAATTAGTATTCCACATTAGTCAAATTGCATAAATATATCTTAAAAATGCATGCAAACATGTATATATATATATATATTATGAAATGTATATCCTAAAATGATAAAAAATATATCATATTAAAAATATATCATATTAAAAATCTAAAAACATATATATATAAACAATATATAAAAAACATATTTATAAACCAATGTACATCCATATAGAACATGTATATATTATAATTTATTAAAATACACGAAAATATATACATATACATACGCATGCTTATACTAAGAATTGGAAACACTGCATTTATATTATAGCAGTATAATGTATTAATTTAATAAATCTAATAATAAAATTATTTAATTTAAATTGATTTGAGGTGAGCATTGGAAATGATCGTTTAAATGATGGATTCTAAAAGAGGAAACTTACAGTATATAGATAACTATATAAAAACACTAATCTCTATATCTGCATTCAATCCTGCTGGACTCAATGTTTTTAACCGGTGAATCCAGAATGTCTCCCTTTTAATTAGTTCTTTTGTTCTATCACCACCTCTCCAATTCAATGGGACGTGTTCAATCCCCTTAAAAATTACATCTTTTTGATTGGAGGCATGGAAACGATTAAAATGTTTAGGAACACTATGTGTGTCCATCATGCATCGGATATTCCCTATGTGTTCCAATGCTCTAACTTTCAAGGCACGAGTAGTCTGACCTACATATTGTAAACCGCAGGGGCATTCCAATAAATAAATAACATATACCGAATTGCAATTAATAAAATGTTTTATTTTAAAAGCCTCATTGGTAATATTTGATTTAAAAGTGTCTTTTGCCCCTTTACAGCAAAAATCACAGACCTTACAGTTGCCACATGCATAAAAACCTTTAGGGAGTTTTAACCAATTGCTATCTTTTGTGTCACCTTTCTTGTTTCTCAAGACACTCGGCGCTAATTTCTGCTTCAAGTTGCTTGCTTTAGTATACACAACATTTGGCCTTGCTGGTAAAACACTTCCTAAAATAGGGTCGTTCTGTAAAATGTGCCAATGCTTAGTTAAGGCACTTTTAATTTTATTTGCATCTTTATTGTATTGGGTCATGAAACTAGTGGTAAAGTCTATTTCGTTATGCCTCATTCTATTAATGTTCGGTTTGATAAAAAGTTTCCTGTCAAGAACATCTACTTTAGATTTCGCTTCTTTAATACTTGTTGGGCTGTACTTCTTATCAAGGAATTTATTTGTCAGTATGCGTGATTGTTCCTCATAGGTTTCTTTTTTACTGCAATTCCTCTTTATCCGCATAAATTGTCCTCTATAAAGAGAGAGATTTTGAATACTGTACATTAACATTATTCTATGCTGTACCGTTATAAAAATACTGGCGGTCCTTGCTATCCGTCGTTTTGCTTCAAGATGAATGGATAATCTGGCGTGCCACAATGCATTCCGCGTAACGGATTATCCGCCCCTCATTACCATGGGATTCGTTTTCTGATGCTAGTTTCCGGAATGGATTCCGTTGGATAACCGAGGACGGCTTGTATGTATGTTATGTGGAGGTTTATATTCGTTGATGGGTAGATTTATGTATGCATTAGAAAAGGTATAAATAGCAGACTGTAGCTTCCTGGCACCCGTACGTCATCTCATCATGATGGGTAGTTATATGCAAAACGTGTCAATGTCCTCTACCGGGTGAGGACCCAGCCGGGATGAGATTGCATCAAGTTGCGTACGGGCGCTGCAATCCCAGTGAAGTGTATAAGCATTACTTTAATGTAAGTGAGCAGCTATCTTTTGCTTTTCAACTATGATTCAATTATAAATCATGGGTAACTGTTTTTTCCTCCATTTGCATTGTGGGTATGAGAATTTTATTCCAGACATTTTGCACAAAGTGTTTTAATTTTATATTCTTTCCTCCATAGATGCTTCATGCTGTTACCAGGCTAAGGATAACTTAATGTGCCGTGATGTGTGTGAGCAGGTAAACACTGATTGCATTAATAATGTATGTAAAATTAAGTATATAAAACTATCTATCTCCCATCTATCTCCCATCTATCTCCCATCTATCTCTATCTACATAAATATATACATATACCCAGTGGTTGACAAATGACCAAAAAATCTACTCGCCACACAAAAAAATCTACTCTCCACCTAGTACCAAACGTGTGCTGCTTGGGCCAATATTTACTCGGCCGGGGGTTAAATCCACTCGCCCGGGGCGAGCAAATGTATAGGTTTGTCGAACACTGCATATACCTATATATTGTACAAAATTAAATGTGATAAATATATGAAAAGTGGGTTGTATATTGAGAGCTTTATCACCCTACAAGCAAAACATTTTATTGGTCATGTCACGTATAATGTCAAAGGAAATTATTTCCCTGGTTAGTGATCCAGAAATATTGTTTAATGGGCGGGTGTTTGCAGCCTTGTATTTGAACAAAGTATTTTAGTAAAAATGATGTATTATCACTTTAAAGAACCATCTTCCTCAATGTTATAAATCTTCTAGCAGGGCCATTTAAATTTATATTATTTTAACTTTTCAAATAGCAATTATTTTGATATATCTATATATTTCTATCTATCACTGTACAGTATATGGACGACATTTGCAGAAAGTCAGTGTTTAACCTTGATGTATTTAATTTTGCTGTCAGAGAATGGATTATCAGTGCTGGAGAAGAGAGATCAGCAGCATTTTAATGTAGGGGACTAATATTTTCTCCAGCATGGGGAAGTGGCTTCATAGTAACTTGAATAAGGACTTAAGGGTAGAGCGACCATATTTGCAAATGTAAAAACCGGGACACATTAAAACAAATATTTATAAAACAAATGACATCACCAACTGCACCCTCCCTTCTCTGACTCTCTCCCCTCCCTTTTTCGCTCTCCCCATCATCTCTCTCCCCTCCTCCCTCCATTCTTCCCCCCTCTCCTTCCTCTCCATTCTCTCTCCCTCTCCCTACCCTCTCCATTTTCTTTTACTTTCCTTTCCCGTCCATTTTCTTTCCTCTCTATTCACTCTCCCTCCCCCTCCATTCACTCTCACCTTCCTCCATTCTCAGCCCATCCCTCAAATCTCTCCCACTCCCTCCATTATCTCTCCAACTCCCTCCATTATTTCTTCCCCTTCCTCCATTATCTCTCCCCCTTCCTCCACTCTCTCCCCTTCCATTCTCTCTCCCCCTTCCTCCATTCTATCCCCTCCATCAAATCTCTCTCCCTCCCTCCATTTTCCCCCCTCCATTCTCTCCCCCAATTCTTTCTCTCCTTCCCTCCATTCTCTCACCCCCTCCTACCATTCTCTCTCCCCTCCATTCTCTCCCCCCTCCTGCCATTCTCTTTCTCCCCCTCCCTCCATTCTCTCCCCCCTCCCTCCATTCTCTCCCCCTCCATTCTATCCCCCCCCTCCATTCTCTCCCCCCTCTCTCCATCCTCTCCCCCCTCCAGCCATTCGCTCTCCCCTACCTCCATTCTCTCCCCCACCTCCCCGTCTCCATTCTCCCCCTCCCTCCATTTTCTATCTCCGCCCTCCCTTCTCCATTCTCCCCCCCCCTCGCTCTCAATTCTCTCTCCCCCTCCATTCTCTCTCCCCTGTCCCCATCTCCCCTCCATTCTCTCTTCCCTACCCTCTCCATTCTCTCTCCTCCTCCCTCTATTCCCCCTCTCTTCATTCTCTCTCCCCATCCCTCCATTCTCCCTCCATCCATTCTCTCTCTCCCTCAGCCTCCATTCTTTCCCCCCTCCCGCCATTGTCTTTCTTCCCCTCCCTCCATTCTCTCCCTGCCTCCATTCTCTCTCCCCCTTCCTCAAATCTCTCCCCGTCCCTCCATTCTCTCTCTCCCTTCCTTCATTCTCTCCCTCCCTCCATTCTCTCCCCCTCCCTCAAATCTCTCCCCGCCTCCATTCTCTGCCCCCTCCCTCTATCCCTCCATTTTCTCCCACCTCCATTCTCTCCCCCTCCTGCCATTCTAATGAATATATATCCCCTTCATTCTCTCTCCCCTCCCTTCATTCTCCCTCCATCCATTTTCTCTCTCCCTGTCACTGGGACTCCAGGAGCAGGTAGGATCTTGGTGGCCAGAACAGCAGGGGAGGCAATGATTGTTGGGGCTACGGGCTGAGGTTAGTGGCAGGCAGCAAGCAGAATCGTCAGGGTCACAGACAGGGTTCGGTGGCAGGCGGCAAGCAGGATCGTCGGGGTCAAGGCAGGGGTCGGCAGCAGGAAGGCAGGAACAGGGCAGGGGAGCAGGAACTGAGACTGGGGACTCACAAGCAGGAAACAAATGGGGGCAAGCCAGAACACTAGCAAGGGCCTTTAATATGAATCAGGACTCCACAAGGAACAGATCAGAAGCATGGGCATGGGCATAAGGAGTCAGGACACAAAAAAAGGCAAGGAAGGAACATGAAACAGGAAACTATAAGGATAGAGGACAGGAGCAACAAGAGGAGACAGACAGACAGACAAAGGAACCCCAGAGAAGACAGAAACTGCAGCACACCCGGTGGACAGATAAGGGAACTGTGGTTGGGAGCCGGATGTCTCTGAAGACACTCCCCTACCCTCCATTCTCTCCCTCAAGCGCCGTAGAGGCGGGAAATGCATCAGAGGATTCTCTTTGTTGTTTGTAGTTTGGCTATTATGCCCAATAAATTAATATATTTTTTTACCTGACTCCAGCCCAGTCTATACCTTTGCAATGCTCATTCCTCCCTCCTTTTTGCTCATTCTCTCCCCCCATCTCCATTCTCTTCTCTCCCCACTCCCGCCATTCTTTCTCCCCTTCCCTCATTCTCAAACCCCCCTCGCGCCATTCTATCCCCCTTCCATTCTCTCCCCTTCCCGCCATTCTCTTTCTCCCCATCCCTCCATTCTCCCCCCCTCCCTCCATTCCGTCCCCTCTCCATTCTCTCCCCCCTCCCTCCATTCACTTTCTCCCCCTCCCTCCATTCTCTCCCCATCTCCATTCTCACCCACCTCCCTCAATTCTCTCCCCCTTTCCTTCCATTATCTCCTCCCTCCCCTCTCCATTCTCTCCCCTCCCTCGGTCTCAATTCTCTCTCCACTCCATTCTCTCTCCGCTGTCCCCATTTCTCCTCCCACCCCCATCAGTCCTCCCCCCTCCATTCTCTTCCCTACCCCTCCATTCTCTCTCCCCTCCCTTCATTCTCCCTCCGTCCATTCTCTCTCCCCACCCTCCATTCTCTTCCCCCTCCATTCTCTCCCCTCCACTCTCCCCGCCTCCCGCCATTCTCTTTCTCCCCTTCAGTCCATTCTCTCCCCCCTCCCTCCATTCTCCCCCCTCCCACCATTCTCTTTCTCCTCCTCCTTCCATTTTATCCCCCGCCTCCATTCTCTCTCCGCCTCCATTTCCCCACCCCTCCCGTCATTCTCTCCCCCCTTTCGCCAGTCTCTTTCTCCTCTTCCCTCAATTCTCTCCCGTGCCTCCATTCTCTATCCCCCTACCTCCATTCTCTACCACCCTCCATCCATTCTCTCCCCCCCTTCCCTCCATTCTCTCCTACCATTCTCTTTCTCCCCTTCCCTCCATTCTCTCCCCCCTCCCTCCTCCATTCTCTCTACCCCCTCCTCCATTCTCTTCCCCCGTCCATCCCTCCTCCATTCTCTCTCCCACTCCCTTCTCTACCCCTCCTTTCCTCCTCTACCCCTCCCTCCATTCTCAACCTCTCCCTCCATTTTCTCCCCTTCCTCCCATTTTCTCCCCCCCAATCTTTCTCCCCCCTCCACCCATTATCTCTCTCCCTCCTTCCACTTTCTCTCCCCTCTCTCCCCCTCCCTCCATTTTCTCTCCCTCCATTTTCTCCCCAACACCTCCTCCCTCCATTTTCTCTCCCTCCTCCTTCCACTAACTCTCCTGCTCCCTCCACTCTTTTCCCCCCATCTATCCATTCTCTCCCCTTTCCTCAATTCTCTCCTCCTCACTCCACTTTCTCTCCCCCTCCATTCTTTCTCCAACTCCCTCAATTCTCTCCCCCCTCCCTCTCTCACTCTCTCCCCCTCCCTCCATTCTCTGTCCCCTCCCTCAATTCTCTCTCCCTTCCATTCTCCCTCCCACTCCATTCTCTCCCCCTCCCTCCATTCTTTCTCCCCCTACCCCCATTCTCTCCCCCTATCCCATTCTACGCCCTCCCTCCATTCTCACTCCCCTTCCTCTATTCTCTTTCCCCCCTCCATTCTCTCCCCCCTATCCCCATTCTCTTCCACTCTCTTACCCGATTCTACTCTCTCCATTCTCACTCCCCCATTCTCTCCCCCATTCTCTCCCTTTCCTCTATTCTCTTTCCTGCTCTCTCCATTCTCCCTCCCCCTTCCATTCTCTCCCCCTCGCTCCATTATTTCTCCCTCCCTCCATTCTCTCCCCCTTACCCCCAGTCTAACTCCACACACATTGAGTACCGTCACAGAATAAACACGCTCACCAAAAAGACAAAACATGTGTATACACATCAGATACATACAATGCATGCACGAAGACTAGATACACACACCAGATGCACACAAGATGAATAAACATGTCCCAATCGCACACCCCACACATATCACACATACTATGCATGCAACATGTATACACACACACACACACAACATATATGCACCTTATACATACAGATGTAACACACTTTATTGCACCAGTTGGGGCGTTACAGCGAGTGTGATAACACGTTATTCCAGCTACCTCACACCAGCTGGAGTAATAATGTTTGTTAAATTTGTACAAAAATAAAAACAGAGTGGAGTTGATCAACTACAGTATACTGCTCCCAGAATATGACCTGTAGTGTTGTTACAACTACTCAGGAAATTCTATAGTTATTGTATAGTGGCTGCACAGCTGGGAATATGGTATAAATGTGAAAAGGGTGAAGAGCTGAAAATACTTCTCAAAGAAATTCACTTGTGCACACCACTTAAAGAAAATCTTACCTGAACCGGGTGTGCCTCGGGGCTGCTCTGTGGTCTCCCGACGTCCAAGGACTTCCTGGTTCCCACATACAGATATTCTACTCCCAGGCACAAACTGGCCACAGGGTCAAGGATCACTCCGGCAGCCAGTAGAAAGCCACAACATCATCAGGAGATGACATCACCAACTTTGTATCTATTTTGACCCAGCGGAAGTAATAATTGTAGTATTTTGTGAAGCAGGGGTTTCCCCTGACCACAGAGCACCGGTTCAAGTAAGACAAGACAAAAATGATCAATATCATGCAGGATCTGTGCTTTAAAGCAGCAGTTGTGCCTATTTAGAATTATTATTTTGAGAGCATAGGAACAGAGGTTCCTCTGGAGCTCAACCGAGCTATTCGTAGCTCTGGTTCGCCACATACTGCACCGACACACTTTATTCGAGCAAATACCCGGTATGTACCTGGCAGATACCTGGAATAAGCCACTACTAACCTCTGACAAGCCCCGTTGCATTTGCCTTCCCAGCCTGGGTTCATGCCTGGCTGATGGGCGGCTGATCTGTTAAATGATAATGATTAGGATTTAATAGGCTGCAATGCTTCGCGTGTCTACCAGATGGCATAAATTCATGAATTGTAATGCAGTTTATATATATATACTGTGCAGTATTGCAGCCAGCGGGAATAAAATGCTTCAATCCCTGCTTGGAAAATAACTCAATGTACTCGGGCAGAAAACAGTCACAAACCTCAATACACCCGGGTATACCCGAATTCGTGGGACTAGCCAAGCTCGAATAAAGTGTGTCGCCAGTGTAATTGTTGTTACCAATGTTTAAAACTCTTGATAGAAAACATAAAATGACTGGACAATCTCACAGGTCCGGAGAGGGCCAATAGGAAGCCGCAACAGTTCCTATTGGACAGCCATTTCAATTTCTTTCTTAAACACCATTTTTTGTTATCGTTTACTTGTAAATCGCAAACATATTCCGCAGTGCAGTACAATGGGGTACAGAGTTATGTATATTACATTAACAGTTACATACAGGTGGGGACAAACATGCACAAACAGATACAGAAGGTAGTGAGGGCCCTGCTCGTGAGAGCTTACACTCTAGAGGGAATTAGGGATAATGTTGATACAAGAAGTTAAAGTGGCTGCTCATTGTAAGATAAGGTGTGGCTCCGGTTAGAATATGGCCCAGTCTGATCGCTGAAACCGTTAAGGTTTTGAGAGTGTTATATAGGGAGAGTTTGGTCCATCCACACAGCTGGTCCCAATAGGGTTAGAGGGGGTGGAGGGATAGATATTAGGAGTATGCCAGATAGGCTTCCAATGAAAAGGTGAGTTTTCAGGGAGTTTTAAACATCTGAAAGCTGGGGGAAAGTCTGATGGTACGTGGTAGGGCATTGCAGAGATAAGGGGCAGCATGGGAGAAGCTCTGCAGGCGGGAGTGAGAGGAGGTAATAAGGTGGGAGGAAAGGCGTATGTTGTTGGCAGAACATAGGGGGCGTTTAGTGGTAAATTTGTGGATAAGGGCTGAGATGTAAAGGGGGGCAACATTGTTGATACCTTTGCAAGTCAGCTCTGAGGTTTTAAATTTGAATCTAGAGGATATGCGAAGCCAGTGTAGGGATATGCATAGTGGAGCTGTAGAATTTGAGTGAGGAAGGTGAGTCTATCAGCAGCATGTTGGATGCATTAGAGTTGGGAGAGGTGGACAAGGGGAATGCCAACTAAAAGAAGGCTGCAGTAGTCACCAATAACTACAATGGCAAATATATTGGAAAACAGGGAAGGGGGTCCACAGAGCTGAAAATAACACGGCTCAGATCATGAGGATCTCCTGGTTTCCATGCTGTAAAAAAAAAAGGTTGCTTAGGTGGGACTGCTGCTTTAAATGGCTGTAAATGATCACTAACCACTACTGCAAATTAGATCATGATCTTGGTGACTAGAAAATAATTCAACCCACGGCCATGTGTTTCCAAATCCAAAAATCGGAAACCCTACACCAGCCATCCTATGTATCTATCCTAACTGTGGTGTCTAGTTACAAACAATACATTCCAATGTGACTTTATTTGGCTTGTGTGCTGCTAGATAATTATCTGCTTCCTGCCAGGATCTGTTACACGTGTCATGTTGCCATAGAGATTTTCCATCATTTTGTTATTCTCATCTCTCCCATAGATTTTGTCTTCAAAGAGCGAATCCCGTCTGAAACACCTGCTGCAAAGGGCACCAGATTACTGTCCACCATCAATGGTAATTTTTTCTTCACCTGGAGGACTGAATTTGTGACTGGTGCTACGAAAAATTGATCTGTGGTATCCAACAGGTCAAACTGTGGGTCCATGTAAAACTTAATGACTTTAAATGCTGATTATTTTGTGTAGACATATGCAAGTTACTATATTTCGAATGCTTGATAGCTCCTTTTTAAATTCAAACACGGTCTACATTTACTAAACCAGGTGTTCTCAAACTTCCATACAATGGACCACTTCAGTGTTAATAACCGTTTGGAGGACCACCCCACCCCATGCCCAATGCTACAAGATAATCTTGAAAGGTGTAGGGAACCACCAATAAGTAAAGTCTGTAGGGACCACTAGTTGTCCAGTGGCCACCATTTGAGAAACACTGTACTTACTGGTAATAGGCCATAAGGGCCCATTTTTACTAAGTGAGGCTATTACATTAAACATTTTCCTACCATGGAAGAACCCTTATTGATCTATTCAAATCAATGGACCAAAAAGGTATCTTCTGGCACCGGAAGTTTTCTTCTGGCATCACTTTATGACTTTTGCTCAAGGTACCTTATGGCTGAGTAAAAGTCGGCGTTTATGTAAATCTTTTGATAAATCAGCACATGCCGCCCTTTTTTGGGTATGTGAAAACTATTCTTGTGGTCCATTTATTGGGTTATGTTGCCTAGTGCTGCTTTAGGCCTTGACCATGTTTACCGCTTGCTGGCAGAAGCATGCTGACGCGCGCTCCCGCTCAGCACTGAGCCCCTACAGCCGCAATTAGAGCGGCTTTAGTAGGGGCTCACCTGCGCTTCCGCGCGCTTGCGGAAGCGCAGGTCTTAGGGGAATTTAAAATTCCCCCGCTTGCCGGCGCGACAGGCCGGTCACGTGAGCGGTTTGCCCAATGAGGGCGAACCAGCTCCGTGACGTCACTGGCCCGCCCCCGGCCAGTGACGTGCCCGCCCCCGGCCCGCCCCCTTAAGGCGAGCAGGACAAGCAACCGCAAGGCCAGGGAAAGCACCCGCTTTCCCTGAGCCTCAGCGCGCATCAGCACGCCAGCGGTAAGATGTCCAAGGCCTTACACACAGTCTGCTAGATAAGCATTCCACCCCTCTAGCAGTAACAATGTTGACAGGAGAATCATGTACTGTAAGCATACAGCCACCTGTATCCTCCCATCAAAAGGGAAGAACAATTTGTGCAGCATCAAAATGGTCCATGGTATGTAATGTTATTTTGTAAATAAAGATTTAATCAGCCAAAGTGCACATTTAATCATATGGGTAGGAACGTGTTTTCTTTTTTTGCCAGCCCCCAACATCCTACAAAAATAGCAGCAAATATCTCAGTTTGTCCGTTTAAAAAGAAAAATAAGTATAACGGTAAACACAAAAGACGAGGATGGTTGTAAATGGAAAAATGACTGATAATTGTGAGGTAGAGGGATAAAAAAGATAATTTTTTTTAAAATAGAGTAGCACAAATTGTACTCGGAAATGTTGAATAGAGGATATAGTCAGTGCTGTAGTGTCTGCACAATGCACTATATCAGTTAATTGTAGTGAGTGTTGTACTATCTGCACGGTACATTATATCAGAGATTCTATGTTATCCTTAAATACACTTCTCATATTTGGATGCAGCTACACTATGTTTCCCAAACCATTGAAGTAAACAAGTTGCTTATGAGTAAATCCCGGAGCCACAGAGGATTAAATATGTTGTCGTCTACCAGCAGTGCAATGAGGACAGAGGAGTGCACATAACAAGGAAATCACAAGGCTGTGCATCATTTCCATGGAAATCTTCTCTTACAGCCACATGCAATTTCCTGCGATAACTTCTGAAGCATTCAACACATGGGACTCTTGGCTGATGAATATCTATTTGTGATCCTAATTTGATATTCATTTTTTTTTTGTAACTAAACATTTCCAGTGGTAGAGTAACATTGAGAGTGAAGAAGGGGTGTGAAAATGCATAGGTACTTAAAACGGTTTGGGCTTTTTGTATCATCGTTGTCATCACACCCCGAAAATTAATTGTAAGCGCCTTGAAGCAGGAATATCATGTAGGAGCCATAGGATTCAATGGCTATGCGTGCGTAGCATATCCCAACATATCTCACCAAGAAGAACAGTTAAGCTGGGGATATCTGTAGTGGTGGCAGATGGCTTGCAAATTCTCTTCCTGCAGTACCTACTTAGCAACCTCTATACAGATCAGAGGAGGTAACATCAATGGTCGAAGTGGCTTAAAAAAAATAGTAACAATTGTAGTGGCACTGAAGGAAAATAAATCTAAACGTATTTACACATTTTTTTTTTAGAAAGATGCTTAAATTCAGAGAGCTAATAAACTCAGATCCAAAGCGAAACGTGGACCTGTACTGAGAAATTTACTTAGGAGCATTCATGTAAATTTAGTATGGTCCCTACATGGGCTTTAGGTCTTGTTTATCAAAACTTATGTGCGGTCTTTGATGCCAATGTAAAAATAAATGTGGTTTGCGCAATGATTTTTTTTCTCTGTATAAAATTTAAGGCTGTTCTCATAATAGCAGATAGAATACATGCTTCATTCATTTAACCCTTTAGGCACTTTCACATATGTCACTAAGTTCAGTCCAGAAGACAATAAGAACTAATATGTATTTAGGGTAGGTACCTGCTAAAATACAGTTTACCTTGACTGGGTTAGTAGCCTTGAATAATTTTTTGATCAAAAGATGCAACTAAATTACTCTTTTATTATTTATTAGAAGACTAAGGCCGCGGTTGTAGTGCTGGCGACGGAGACCGTTGATGTCACTCGTCGCCGTCACCATTAGCGAAAGTTGTAATTAGGTTTTTAGCGACGTCGCTGGTGACAAGACCAGTGACGTCACTAAGGCTGGGGCCATAGAAGGGGTAGCAGGGCTGGACCGCGCTGACGCTGAGGCTCGCCTGCTGAAATCTGCGCGGTTTCATGCCCATGCAGGCGAGCCAGCGGGCGCGATCGGGAGGCGGGGGGAGACTGAGGGAGGCGGGGCAGGGACGTCGCTGGGCCAATCTTCTGTGACACACCGACGTCAACGTCACGGCGCCGACGCTGATTGGATGTTTTCAGCCGACAGCTCTCTGGAAAACAGTTTGGCTGTCGGCTGAAAAATCCAGCGCCTCAGCACGCCTGCGGACGCTCGCGTGAGCCCCCTCTAAAGACATCCTCATGGAGGATGCAGGGGCTCAGCGCGGAGCGTCCGCACGGCTCAGCGCTGCTTGTCCTTCTATGGACTCAGCCTAAGGGGGCGGGCCGCGCAATTTGATTGGTTTAGAGACAGTCACATGTGGCGACTGTCTCTAAAAAAATCAAGTTTACCCGGCTTCAACATTTTTGGTCGCTCCGTCGCCGTCACGCTTACTATAAGCGCTTGCGACAGAGTCAATGTATTTGTTTCTGAGCGACGTCGCCGTCGCAAGGCACTTCTAAGCGCAGCCTAAGGATCAAAACTGAGAATTTCACTAATAGTTTGTAAGCCATTTTGGAAGGAGCTCGGGGTTTGTGTATTTGCTCTCTCATATGGTATTTTTATTTCAAGGACTGAGAAAGATCAAAAGAATGCAGAGAATATTCATAAGAGTGCTTTGCATTCACATCTTATTTTGGAGAGCTTGCACCTTTTTCTAATATAAAACCGCTTCCTTAGGTACTGGACGTGTACAAGGATACATTGTACTGTACAAACACAGCATGTTTATTTTGATCTTCGACCATAAGCTGCTGCTTTAAGACCCTAGAGGTATTTGTCTACAGAGACTTAGCTCTCCGGAGTTGCAGGAGTGATCGTTTTAATTAGCAAACACATTGGGAAGGTGTTGTTATTACTTTGCTTTCCCACATTTTCGTTTAGCAGATAAGAAAGTTACATTGAATATTTATTTCTTGTCACACATCACGAGCGGCTCTTAATCCAGCTCTTTTTCCTCTTTATATTATTTTTTCCTTTGTTCATCAGCAGAAGGGAGATTTTATTTCCTGGGTTCAGCAGCAAAAACCTGGGTGGGGAAATGATTTCAAACGATTTCTGCTTGTTGTTTTAAGGATATTGCTTGTCATAGACAGGCAAGAACTAAGACCCAAATGCCCGATTTGTGATCTAATAAAAGCCTATTTGAGGTAATAATTGCATGGTTATTGATTCTTTTTATGTGTAATTCCTTTTCAGGTAGATGTTTGGAATTGCATGAACTCTTCATTGCCTGGTAAGAAAAAAACAAAACGAGCATTGTAACTGTGAGTACAACATGGGACTGGCAGAGTGTTAGGGCATTACTATTTAGCGTAATCCTTTTGGTAAATACTGAGAGGCAGAAATACAGCACACATAGAATATTAATTGAACATATACAACACATAACAAACATGAACACACAAACCTCATTGGCAAGAACCTGCTTTAAGTTTAAATAAAAGAGCTTCACATATAGTTTTGCCAAGCTTCCTGGATGTCAGAAAGCGTGAAATATAAACAGATTGATTAAATACAGGCATACCATTACGTGCAGGGTTGCCACCTTCGACTGACGGTCAACCCGGAGATTTTTTTTTTTTTAAATGACACTGTGTTGCCATGACAACGGGATGCTATGTAACGTCACGCGGCGTCAAGTCGCCATGACAACGTGGCACCGCATGACGTCGTGACATCATGTGGCGTCTCATTGTCATGGCAACGAGCATCACGTGATGCTGTTACGTCACGTGACGTTCCCGTTGGCATGGCAACGCAGCGCCATTTGACGCCGCGCAGCCATATTGAGCGTAGTTGCAGGGGGAGATGGCGGGAGACTGCTATTGCTGGCACTATTGCTGCGTTAATGGTATATGGAATTATACCTTACATCATTTCTATTATTTATAACTAACGCTGATGACAATTGTTGCAAACAGAGTCGTCGCTGATCAATATTAATTTATTACAATGTTTACCTCAGTTAACTTTACTTGAGTTAATTTAACAAAGACAAGGTTACCTCATTGCTATCAAAAGGGAGGAACTGAAGCAGCTTTACTGTAAAGAGAGAGAGGGGGAGAAGAGATAGAGAGAGAGGGGGGGAGGAGAAGAGAGAGAGAGAGAGGGGGAGGAGAAGAGAGAGAGAGAGGGGGGGAGAAGGGAGAGGGGGGGAGAAGGGAGAGGGGGGGAGAAGGGAGAGGGGGGAGAAGGG
The DNA here is from genome assembly GCF_040206685.1 of Ascaphus truei. Taxonomy (NCBI): domain Eukaryota; kingdom Metazoa; phylum Chordata; class Amphibia; order Anura; family Ascaphidae; genus Ascaphus; species Ascaphus truei. The sequence continues at coordinate 255,866,812 of NC_134484.1, forward strand.
AGAGGGGGGGAGAAGGGAGAGGGGGGGAGAAGGGAGAGGGGGGGAGAAGGGAGAGGGGGGGGAGAAGGGAGAGGGGGGGAGAAGGGAGAGGGGGGGGAGAAGGGAGAGGGGGGGGAGAAGGGAGAGGGGGGGGGAGAAGGGAGAGGGGGGGGGGAGAAGGGAGAGGGGGGGGGGGAGAAGGGAGAGGGGGGGGAGAAGGGAGAGGGGGGGGGAGAAGGGAGAGGGGGGGGGAGAAGGGAGAGGGGGGGAGAAGGGAGAGGGGGGGGAGAAGGGAGAGAAGGGGGGGGAGAAGGGAGAGGGGAGGGGGAGAAGGGAGAGGGGAGGGGGAGAAGGGAGAGGGGAGGGGGAGAAGGGAGAGGAGGGGGGAGAAGGGAGAGGGGGGAGGAGAAGGGAGAGGGGGGAGGAGAAGGGAGAGGGGGGGGAGAAGGAAGGGGGAGAGGGGGGAGAAGGAAGGGGGAGAGGGGGGAGAAGGAAAGGGGAGAGGGGGGGGGAGAAGGGAGAGGGGGGGGAGAAGGGAGAGGGGGGGAGAAGGGAGAGGGGGGGGAGAAGGGAGAGGGGGAGGAGAAGGGAGAGGGGGGGAGAAGGGAGAGGGGGGGGGAAGAAGGGAGAGGGGGGGGAGAAGGGAGAGGGGGGGGAGAAGGGAGAGGGGGGGAGAAGAGAGGGGGGGGAGGGAGAGAGGAGATAAGATACATGGGTGTCTGTTCTCTAGCAGGGTTTCTAAGAATGTTACTGTGTTGCTTGTGTGCCAATCGATCTTGTCTAATAAAAACTACAACTCCCATGATCCCCTACCTGTGAGCATGTGCAGTAGAGCATAGGGCTGTGACCCGGATGTAGTTGGCAGTGAAGGGAGGAAATGAGTTCTGCACACAGCTAGTCCCGTGAGAAATGCAAAGGATCTGTGAGTGATGTAGCAATGCGAACTCACTTACTATGCTGCCCTGTCTGCAACAACCCGCCCACCCGGAGATTTCAGGGACAAACCCGGAGCCCGGAGAAGTGGATGCCAAACCCGGAGTCTCCGGGTGAAACCCGGAGAGGTGGCAACCCCGATTACGTGAGCAAATCTTACTTTAGCGCACTTTCCCTCACCCCCTGGGAGATCTAGCGGCTAGTGTGTGTGCTGCTTTTACCTGCGACTCGCAGGAGGGCTGAGCCTCCGCTACTGGAGCCTGGGGTGTACCTGGATCGTCTCTGGATAGCGCCTCCACTTGTACAGGACCCTACAGTGTGGGATAACCCTGCTACAAGACCTCATGCAATGAAACACACACTGCAAAAGTATAACAGCTTACTGCATGAATTACCATGAACCACATATATATATAAATCACCACAACCAGGCCACGCACAGCCGTAACCACCGGTACTCTGTCTCCCCCACCTGGAAGCACAGTCCCCAAATTACTGAGGGGCCCTTGGGCACCAAACCACCCTGATGTCCACGTGTATACAGTCCCTCCCTAAAATGTGGTCCAGCGCTGCCCACTAAAGTGTATGGTTGGTTCACATGCAGAGTTGAGGTACATGCCGGGTGGTCCCACATCCGGGCGAGCTAATGTCTCCTTGGTGGGATCCACGGATCCAGGGATGTATCCGCGAAAACTCCGCCTCTACGTTGGGTGGGTCCCACGTGGAGTGTACCACCATATGCAATGTCTCTTGTATCAGAGGGGTGATCTGGTCCCAGATCACCCTGGTCCAGGAGGCAGCAACGTCCTGGCTGTGCCCCTCACTCTAATGCTACAGGGCAGTGTCCCTATCTCATGAGATGTCACTGCAGCAACCCCAGGCTGAGGGGAATCAGGGCCTACCTGGGGCCTAAGGGGGTCTCTGGCCTAGTGCAGGGGTCACAGACACCCTGCACACACAACCTACCTCTTCTTGTCCCAGCTCGGACTGGCGTGGTCCTCAGCACTCCAAAAGTATCTATCTCTTTTCTTTTCTGCAGCCCGATTGGCTGTTGCTTGTCATGTGATCTAGCAGTCCCAGTGGGTGTAATGGCCGCCTGTGTATCTCTGCGCATGCGTAAGGTGCACCAAGATGGCCGCCGCAACATAGCTACCTGCACTGCGCATGCGTGACTGCACTGCGCATGCACGACCACACAGATAATGGCGATGCCCTGCTACGGGAGCCACCAGCGTCTCGGTCGCCTCCCCTAACCACAGCTACTCTGCCCGCACCTCTCCAGCACCCTCCAGAAGCGCGTGCCTTCTACCGGAGGTAAGGGGGGCCCACAGGGAACCCTGCTATATTACTAAATCTGACTGAAAGAATTCTAAATATACTCATGCAAAAAGTAGCATAAGTAGATCTCCCTTTATATGACTTTACATAAGGGTTAATTGACTTAGGGGTCCATGTATCAATTGATAGAAAAGTGTGTTCAGGCACAATGCTCCATTGTATGTAAGAAAAGATTCTTACATCTAATGCAGAATGTTAGACTTGACCAACTTAAGACATGGGGGATTTTGGGGGGCAAATACAAGGCAAACAGAGTTGTGGAGAGAGATGCAGAGTATGGTACATTTTATTATAATCAGTGCACCATGTAACTCCTCCCCAAATCCTCCTACTGATACTCCACAAGGTGCAAGCTGGGGCAGAGATGTAGAATGAGACACATCTCATTATAGTTTGTGCACCAAGTAACTCCTCCCCAACTCCACCTACTGATACAGCCCAAGGTGCAAGCTGGGGCAGAGACCCAGAAAGTGATACACCTCATAATCTCTGCACCATATAACTTCTGCCCAACGTCTCCTATTGACACACCCCAAGTTGCAAATGGGGGCAGAGACACAGAATGTGATACACCTCATTATAATCTGCACCATGTAACTCCTCCCTAACTCCACCTACTGATACTGCCCAAGGTGCAAGCTGGGGCAGAGACGCAGACTGGGATAAATCTCATTATTATCTGAACCATGTAACTCCTCCCTAACTCCTCCTACTGACACTCCCACTATGCAAGCTGGGGCAGAGACGCAGACTGGGATACATCTCATTATAATCTGCATCACGTAACACCTTCCTAACTCCTCCTACTGGACTTCCCAAGGTGCAAGCTGGGGCAGACGGGGCAAAGTTGGAGCAAAATGCTTTTATACAAAGTGCAAAATGAAAATATTCTGGTCTTTTTTTCTGTTTACGAAGTGTATGTCTACAGTTTTAGAATTTGACGTATTCTGCGCTAAAAAGACTTAAACCACTTTTAAAGTGACAGAGAAAATGCAAGCCGCTTATTTTTTAATACAGAGACCTGTAAAAATGTGCAAATGTACTCCACCGTAACTCCTCCCACTTGCTGCATGAATCCCTCATCTTGCCGTCACAGGCAAATGCAGACATACCCGAAAATGGCGCAACTAAGATTAATACATACTGTAGATGTTGCCTGGCACAAGTATATTTCAGCACAAGTTTTGGTTTTGATACGTAGATTGCATAGAGTCCGCTTTATTGGGAGTTTTCATGTGATCTCAGTTTGAGAGGCATTTTTGAATAAGCCACCATGTCTTGGACAAAGAAATACCAAGTTAATGTACAGTTATTCTGTTCAGTGAGTTAAGTCCAGTAAGGGGTTGCAGAAAAAAGTTGCTAAAAAGTCTACATCCTACAGATAGTTGTGTTGAGGAGATGAGACAAATTGAATATACATACAAAATATGTATATGGTGAACGAAATGTATTACATAGATATTCAATACAGCAACTTTTGATGTTACAATCGGTTAAACCTATTTTCCAACACTCACAGCAGCTGCAATGTAATAATATGCACAAGTAAGACAATGGGCCTTATTCTATATCTTCTGAAGTGGCAGTTGAGGCCGTTTTCGGCTTAAAATTTCCATTGAAGTAAATGGGGAATTTCGTCTGAAAATGGCCCGATCAGTGAATACACAGTAGAATGAGCCCCAGTGCGTCTTATTGTATAACGTGCTATCGGAAAACTGGCAGTCTAGGTGAGTCAAGTGGGTTATATCTGCCGTCAAATTCTGTTTCTATGAAACCCACTTTTCTTTACATTTATACAAATATAAAAGTGATGCACAAAGTGACAAATTCACGCGTTTTGGTGCTCCAAAGTATAAGCTGTGGGGTTAGAGGTGGAGTTTGGATGTTTGTGGGGCACATATGCAAATTATATGTATAAAAAAATGTAAAGCATGCACCATTTTCTGGCGCCATAAATGTGTAAAAATTGTATGTTAACTTTTTCTTCGCATAAAAGACACATATACTGTACGCAAAAATCCTTTTTTATCCATTTATTTATAAAATGTGTTATCAGGAAGTAATACATTGAGAGTTACTCTCTCGTTTTTAAATATGTCCTGGGCACAGAGTTATGATGGCAAATGCATGATCACATTGATGCATTCATACTGTATGTATTATGAACATCACACACACCATACAAAGAATAAAAGAGGCCCCAAGTGTAAGAACATGAATAATGACATAACATATGCTGCTAATAAGAGTAAGAGAAATAGATTTATTGACGCAATGCACTCTTTCAATTCGTTTTCAAAAGAATATACATGTGGCCAGGTCTCCCCTCCGGGCATCCCCCTTGGCCCCCCTCTGCTGCAGCGGGGGATCGGCAGCATGCAGGCACCGCCGGAGTTGGCGGAGGACTCGCCGGATAGGCTGGGGAGAGGGTGGTTAGGCGTGCAGAGGGCACGCGGCAGTTGGGGAGGCGAGCGCATCGCTGGAGACTCCCGGCAACTCCATGCTACGAGTGACCGCGCATGTGCACTGGAATCACGTATGCACAATGGGCATACAAGCAGCGGCGGCCATTACTGAATAAGCCATACAGGGGAACTACATCCCCGGGGCTGCAAGATCACCTGGCTACGCTTAGCCAATAGGACTGCTGGAATCCCCTGCTTAGCTATTGATCCATTTGGCACGCCAGAGTCCACGCCAGTCGGAGCTGGGAGAAGAAGAGGGTAGGTTGTGTGTGCAGGGCATCTGTGACCCCTGCACTATGCCAGAGACGCCCTTAGGCCCCAGCTAGGCCCCGACTACCTGTGGTAGCCATAGATAGGGACCTTGCCGGGTAGCACAAGCGTGAGTGGAACGCCAGGACGCGGCTGCAACCACCCCCAACGAGAGAGAGACTTTCTTCATGGTGGCACCATCCATGCGGGATACCACCCCATGTAGAGGTGGAGGCTGTGCCGACATCGCTGGATCAGTGGATCCATACCATCTTCCGGCTATACCTGGATTTAGGAGCACCTGGGCAGGTACTCCAAGTGCACCAACTGTAACACCTTCAGTTCTTGTGGGCAGCGCTGTCACACACATTTGGGTGGGCTAGTTCCTGTGGACACCGGGGAGGTTAGGTGCCCAGGAGCACCTCAGTACTGTGGGGAGATATCCATCAAGTGTGGACATTGGTTGCAGGACACTCTGGGGTTACGGCTCTGCGAGACCTAGTTGATGGGAACGTGGTAGCATTGTTCGTTATATTATGCTTACAGTAAACTGATATTCTCATCAGTGTGTGTATTACTGCATTGGGTCCTGTCACGGGGTTATCCAACACAGTTAGGATCCCACACAGGTGGAGGCGCTGTCACCAGACGAATCAGGCACACCCCAGGCTCCCAGCAGCGGTGGCTCGGCCCTCCTGTGAGCCACAGGTAATGCATCACACACACGGTAGCCACCATATCTCCCAGGGGGTGGGGGAAAGTGCGTTACATACAGTACATATATCCCATTGTGTTTACACGTGACTTTCTGAAAGCTCTACACTATTATCTGTGAAGTATTCCAGTGTTGACTAATTAAAAGGTATCACAAACTAAAAACACAATACTAATGATTGTCATTGTATTTCAAAAGGAGTCTCCAAGAAATCAGATGGCTGGGTTGGCCTTGGATGCTGTGAGCTTGCAATAGCAGTTGAGTGCCGGCGCACCTGTAAGCAGGTAAATATTCTTTTTATCCACTCTTGTACTGCAGTAGTAGCAGCAGAATACAGAAATTCTCATACACGCAAAGTTATTAATCAGTCAGAGAAGTACATTTGATACAGCTGTGCAGATAAAAAGATTTATTTTTTTCAAAAGCCTGGGAGCCATTGGTAACTCTCAATGTATTCTTCCTGGTAAAACATTTTATAAATAATGGTGTAATGGATGCAAACTGAAAGCAGCAGTCTAAGCTGCCCTTTAAAAAAAAATTCCCCCTTTAATATGTGCATCGATACAATCCACACAATGATAAGCAATTAGCTAAGTTGCCGATTGATCTGTTCTCCTGGGATCAATTGGTGAAGATTCGGTGTGGGGGATGACTAAATGACTGCAGAGGAGTATTGATTCAGTATCTGTGACTTTATAAATGACTGCTATAGAACAAAAAAGACTTGTTACATTATAATACATTCAAAATGTAATTCAGAGTTTGATAAAAAAAGAAAAAAGCTACACGTATTTTCTCATAGTACAGAACTGATTTATTTAAAAAAAAAAAAACACATATAGGATATTGCTTTATCTGCAGCTTTAAGAAAGGATAAAGGAGAGAGCAGCTGTGTTACAGTGAAATGTGCATATCCAAATATGCATCGATACTGTATCTGATTAAGTTTTCCTTTCTCTTTGTGCCAGTACCTCTGCCAAGTTTAGGCGGTATTAGTCTGTTCCTACGGGATCTATGTCAGAAACAAGAGCAACATGTTTAAAAACGTATACTGTCAGCACAAACTGATGCAAATTACATGTTTATACATATCTGCCCTGGTGTTTTGGTGTCTGTGTCTTAGACATGGTGCACGTGCAGGAGTGCCATGCCTCCAGCCGGGAACTAGCCCACAACACTTTTGTCGGCACCTGCTTGCGTGTAACAGTTTAATGTCCCTGTACATTAGGAATAGTATGACGGTTTAAGGGCGCATTTAGGGCTAGTATCTACCATTGCTGACTGTAGCCGATACTCTCATGCACGCAGTGCCTGGACCCGCAGCATTACTCACTGTCTGCGGGTATTTTGAACTGTATTACACAATTCTACTAGGTATAAGATCGTACTGGCAGGTTACCTCAGGGCACAGGAGGTTGTTTACGAGCGTATTACCCCACACCAGCGGGACTTGGTCCATGAGAACAGCTGCTCACCTGGGGTCACGTGACAACGGAGCGTAATCTGACGCGGCTGCAGTTAGGAGGGGGGGTTGCGAATCCGGAGCAGGCCAGACGGGGGCGCAGCAGGAAATGTTTGCGCTCCCCTGATCTAGGTAATGATCCAAAGAGGTATCAAAGAAACCCCAATTAACAATAAACAATAAACAGGACTACAGTGGTCCCTTCTGGTAGAATTAATTTCAGGCAGTCTAGTGACAAGTGCAATCAGCTGTTTAAAACCAAAAAATATAAAACTTTAATATATCTCAATAATAGTACACAATGAAATTAAGTATATACATAGAAGATGAAATCAAATAAAATCCTCAATGTGCTGTGGTGAGTCAGAATCATAGGAATATATGCGTCATAAGTAACATGTAAATAAGTATGAATCCCAATGAATCAAGGTGACATTCTGCCTCCCTGTCATCTCCCGATCGCCTCCAGCCTAGTTTATGTTTGACGTGTTCGTGACGTCACGCAGTCGGTCGTGTGCACGCACGCGGCCACTATAACCGCGTGCCTTACCTTAGAGTAGCGCAATTGCTGATGTGATATAATTATACAACTGTGCGGAACAATTACGTGGTGTGTAACGTTTGCGCATATTTGCATCGTTAGACACCTTTAAAAAAAAAAAATCCTTTGTGTGAGACATTTGTCTGTGACTGTAATAGCCCTATAATGTATGTAGCCCTGGTTCCTATCGAACGCAGACCACTACCATGTGCTATATAACCTGTAGGCTCACAGGGCCTAAGCCTCTGCCACGGAGAGCCTGGGGTGTTCACAATACCTATGCCTTGGTGCAGCGCCTCCACCTGCGATAGCTTCCGCCCTAGGGGAAGTGGGTCTTCGCAGGACTAATGTACATGAACACACACACGCACAGCAATACCGTAACCAATATGTTTTACTTATGCAACCAGTAACGTAATCACAGGTGCCCCTCTCTAGAGGAGACACTACTACCAGCGTCCTTGGAACGCTCACTCTCCCTCTCCCTCCACCGGGTGATCCCACCCCGTGTCCAGCTCCCCCTTGGAGTACGTTCCCCACCCCCCCTTCAAGTGAGTCAGTAGGTGTATAAGTGTGTGACTGCGCAGCCACAGTGTCCCGGAGTAAGAATGGTACCGTTGGTGCACTTGACGTTTTACCTGCCGGGTACTCCTGTACCCGGTTCTGCAACTATCTTCACAAAGGATCGGCGAGGGCGTAGATGACATCACCCGTTGATGTCCGGGGCGATTCCCCACAGACACGCTGCGACTTAGTGGCGGGGCCTGGTCCCAGGCCTCCCGCGGATATAGCACTGTCCTGGTATGACTCGTAGCACAGTAAGGGGATCCGGAACCTGACTATGGCCAGTCCCTAGCTCAGCTGCACGCTACTGGGGCTCAGTGTCTAACTGGGCCTGGGGCATGCGGCCTACGTAGGGGCGGCAGCTGCTTCTCCTTCCTCCGTCAGCTAGCTCTCAACCCTCGTGCGCCCCTCCACTTCCTTTTCCTCCCCACTCCCGTACCTGATTGGTTCTGACGCGTCACGGGGGAAACGCTTGGGCTGCTGGGACCCTAGTCCCCTAACTCCCCTCCTCCCCTAGCTCTCCTCCTTCGCGGGCTTTTTGTCCCTGCCTTGCGCATGCGCAACCTCCGGCCGGACCAATTCTGCGCTGGCGCCAACCTAACCCTCTTGTGCGGAACTTCCGTATCGGAGCGTTCCCTTGGTGCACCTCCCCTTCATCCAATTGGGGAAAAACGGGGTCCTGGCTACATCCTCCCCCTGTGGATTCCAACGTTCCCGCTTGGACAATACCTTTGAACTGGTACAACATTATATAATGAAAAATTGCATAACACATGACACATTACTCTCTTAAATCAGATTGTACATCTCGCTGAACATCACAATTACTGATTGTACGCGGCTGCGGGCCCACTGCTGAGCCTCATAGTGGGGTGCCCCAAACTGATCCTCATTGGAGGTTGCTCGTTCCTTTGGCTTTGCCTTAACGACTGTTCGGTCACTCCCTTGGGGGAGTGACTATTTTGGTCTTGAATCTCGAGCTCTTCCCTTGAGGGGGTTACAGTCTCTAAATTATCCCGACTTGGTGCAAAACATGGGCTTAGTGGGTCCAGTGATGAATTTTCCGGAGCCACCCCCTGGGGTGAATGCTCCCCGCGACCTTTACCTGTAGCTCCATCGGGAGGTACGCTCTGTTGAGGGCCCCTTTGAGAGGTTCCTTCTTGTGGATCTTCTTGAACGGTTGGGTTCCTTGACATGTCGTCTTCCGAGGTCCCTTCCCCATCCAACGGGGATGCCGGCCACTCCAAATCCCCCTCTTCCACTCGGGAAATAGGGAGCAAATGATTCCGGTGCCATGTCTTCCCCCGATCCTCCGAGTCCTTGATGCGGTAGACTGGAAGGCCAGGCATTTGTGAGGCTACCTCATACACTCCCTCCCTCCATCGGTCAGCCAAATTATGTTTTCCCGGCACTCCCAGGTTACGGAGAAGTACGGCGTCACCGGGTTTAATGTCTCTGTGTTTAATTTTGTGATCGTACCGCCGTTTATTCCCGTTCAGTTTTTCAGTAGATTTCTCAGCTTGTACATAGGCCCGTTGCAGACTCTCTTGCAATCGCTGTACATATCGGAAATGAGTAGTGTTCTGTACCCCATCGGTGGAGACTCTCAGTCGTATATCCACCGGCAGTCGTGCTTCTCGTCCAAACATGAGGAAGTACGGAGAGAAACCCGTGGAGTCATGTCGCGTGCAATTGTAGGCATGCACTAGCGTTTCCACGTGTCGACTCCATTCAGTCTTTTCCACCCCCGTTAAGGTGCCTAGCATGTCCAATAACGTGCGGTTGAACCATTCCGGCAATGTATCCCCTTCGGGGTGGTAGGGCGTAGTTCAAGACTTAGCGATGTGCAAGATTTTCAGCAGTTCTTTTATTAAGTTGCTTTCACAGTCTCTCCCCTGATCGGAATGAAGTCGTTGAGGGAGCCCATAATGCATAAAGTACTTTTCCCAGAGCACCTTGGCCACTGTGATGGCTTTCTGATCTTTGGTCGGGAAGGCCTGGGCGTAGCGAGTATAATGATCCGTGATGACCAGCACATTGCCTATGCCGCAGCTGTCAGGTTCAATGCATAGGAAGTCCATACACACTAAGTCCATAGGCCCTGTGCTTTTTAAGTGGCCCATTGGGGCGGCCCGAGTGGGTAATGTCTTTCGCCAAATACACCGCACACACCGTCGACAGTGATGCTCTACTGCTTCTCTCATTTTGGGCCAGAAAAATTGATCTCTCACTAGACCGAAAGTCTTGTCAACTCCCAAATGACCATGTTCATCGTGAAGAGCCCTCAGTACCAAGTACTGTAGTCTTTTGGGTAGTACTAATTGTCTCCTATTTGGGTGGTTATGATACTCTACCACTCTGTACAGCAGATTGTCTCTTAGTTCGAACTTGTCGGCTTCCCGCATTAGTATACCTACTACATCCCCCGGAGCTTGTCTGAGGAGGGCCGGACGATTTTGCCGGATAGCACAGCGAATGGCCCCTGCGACCGGGTAGCGTACCATATCTTTCCAGGCTATGATCTTGTCTGGATTAACGTGCATGCCACTGGGATCCCGATAAGCCTCCGGTATAGCGTTGGATGTGCACCCTAGGGAGTCGGCCACCCGTAATTCTGAGAATGCCACTTGATCATTGACTGTGGCAGCGGTACCACATAGCGCTCTTAGTCCGGGTCCCGGGATCTCTTCCCACCGTCCTCATCGGGTGTAGTGGCCAACCCTGGTCGCCTAGACAGGGCATCAGCGCCAATGTTTAAGGGCCCGGGCTTATATTTCAGAGTGAAGTTGTAATTGAACAGGGCAGCCAACCAGCGATGGCCGGCCACGTCGAGTTTAGCTGAGGTCATAATATAGGTAAGTGGATTGTTGTCGGTCCGCACCTCAAATGGCACACCATACAAATAATCACGAAGCTTGTCGACAATGGCCCACTTGAGGGCCAAGAACTCCAGTTTGTGCACGGGATAGTTCTGTACACTGGATGTCAGGCTGCGGCTGATATAAGCTACTGGTCGTAGTCCCTCGGGATATTTTTGATGTAACACCGCCCCTAGCCCATGCAGACTAGCATCCACATGTAAGATATATGGTTGTTCGGGATTTGCATAGGCCAACACGGGAGCCGCGGTTAAACTCTGTTTTAGGTCCTGGAAGGCTTATTCGCACTCTGTCGTCCATTTGTCCCCGAAGGGTTGTCAGGCAGGTGTAGCCTTCCGGACGGTGTCTTCCGGATATATCTTGAGGAGGCCGTTGAGGGCTTTGGCCCGTCGGGAGTACCCCTCCACAAACCTGCGATAATAACCGCAGAACCCCAGGAACGATCGTAACTCCCCTACATTGTCAGGTCAGGGCCACTTGACGACGGCTTCTATTTTGGCTGGGTCCGTAGCGATTCCTTCAGCGGACACTATGTGTCCCACGTAAGTCACCGAGGTTCTGGAGAAATGGCATTTATCTAAAGAGAGCTTAAGTCCTTCTCGCGCTAATCGGTCAAGTACTTTCAGGAGGCGAGCCTCATGTTCCTCCAAGGTCTTCCCGAAGACTATGATGTCATCCAAGTACACGAGACATTCTCGGGGGTTTAGGTCTCCTAAAGTCTTCTCCATTAGCCGCTGGAAGGTGGAGGGGGCACCACATATGCCTTGGGGCATACGGGTGAATTGGTAGAACCCCAAGGGACAAATGAACGCCATTTTCTCTTGATCCTCATGACTCATAGGTACCTGATAGTACCCGGACCGTAGGTCCAACACACTGAACCATTTGCTTCCATGTAGCGCGTCCAGGTTTTCTTCTATACGGGGAAGATTGTACTGGTCCGGTAAGGTTCGGTTGTTAAGGGTCCAGTAGTCTACACATAACCTCACCATCCCATTCTTCTTGCGCACTACCACTATAGGCGAGGCGTAAGGACTTCGTGACTCTGTGACGATTACGGCTTCTTCCATTTCGTGAAGGACCGCGCGTACATCTTCCACGTCCTTGGGGGCGAGCTGGCGGGAACGTTCCCTGAAGGGCTTGGTATCAGTCATCCGAATGGTGTGTTGGGCGTGTCGGCTACACCCCACATCCATCTCTCCAGTAGAGAATACGGGTCATCTCTCCTCCAGCTGTACTCGCAGCCGCTCCTTCCAGGTATCCGACAATCCGGACGAGCCGAAGTCGAAGTCTAGCGGCGCTTCGTGATAGTCCACTGTGGTGGCTTTTACTTGCATGGCCTCATTCACCGAGCTGACGGGGTAAATCCTCCCTATCCTTTGTCCCGCGTCGATGGCCATGGGGAAGGGCGAAAGATTTTGGACCATCACATAAATTAGACGGGGGATAGCGGTCGGCCAATCCCGACATTCCGGTATTAGCCGATACCCTCGGCGGACATCTTCTTCAGGCGTACTTTCGAGAGAAAAGAGCTGCTCCTCGCCTACTCGTTCCGCATATGCACACCAGGCGGGTACCCTCTGCGTTTCTCCCGGTAAGAGCCGGGTCAGCTCTGCCCGGCCGCAGAACCTCAGTCCGTGGTCCTCCGCGGGGGCCGGAGGGGATTCCGGGTCCACCTGGATCAGTTGTAGCTGTAGACTGGACATGGGCAGTTCGTTAGTTTCGTGTAGATAGGCCCGGATGACTGCTTGTACAATGTCAGCATTCGTACCCAGGATGATGGGATACTTAGGTGTCTCTTTGGGTTCCGGACACACCAAGGCGTCCACCTTCATGGGATGCGACTTCCCAGTGTTGAGCTGTTGTATCTCCAAGTCCACGGTCACTATGCTATCAATAGGGTAGTCATCATTGCTCAGCCCTCTTACTTTGATATGCCCGGCCAATTTCAGAGGACGCTTCTGTAGGTGTCGATCGTAGAATCCTTGATATATGATGGTTACTTGGGATCCTGTATCCAGCAGGGCAGAGGAGTAGATACCGTCTACTAGTACTCGGATCAGCGCTACTGGCCCCACGCGGTTACTCTCCTCTTCGGGTTCGCCGCCACTTTGGGTGGAAGCAGGGGCTTCAGGGCTGGTCGCGTATACACCACATATCATGGCCTGAGGCGTGAATTTCTTGGGTGACGGGCTCCGGTGGCGAGAGTCCCCCATCCGACAATCGTAGGAGATGTGCCCCTTTTTCCCGCATTTATAGCAGGACATATCTCGGGAGGAGGTACGGCGATCATACTGAGGCGAGGTTCGGCCAGGGTATTTTGGTCTCTCCGGGTCTGGTTTATCCGGCGGATCTTCCTTCTTTTCAGCACCCCCTTTGGGTTTAGGGTTGCTGGCTGCTTTAGACTTCTGTGGGGAGTGAAGCATGAGATGTGTTTCGTGCTCTTTCACTTGCTGTAACAGTTTGATAAACGAGGGGGGAGGCCCTCGAGTGAGATTATCGCGAATCATGTTTGCAATAGGATGAGTAGGACTGGGCCCCCGTAGATATTGTTTGCGAAGGTATTCATCCATCTGGGATGCAGCCAAGTATTTATGATGCAGGAGGGGACCCAGGGAGATTTGCACGCGGTGGATATAGGCAGACAAATCTTCTCCCTCCTTTTGATTTATGGCGTAGTACTAAGCCCACAAGGCCCCATCATCCTCGGTCGCACTATAGGCCTCGACCAGAAACTCAATCATCATACGAGCTGTCAGATCGGGGTACTGCTCTCGGTGGATACTGATCAAGGTGGACGCCGGGGGTATCAAGCACTCCATGAGCCGCTGGCGTTTCACTACATCGGTACAAGACCATTCTTCCATTACTCCCCTGGTATGCTCCTTCCAAGGGTCTATCCCGTCCTCCCCCGTGGGCACAGGTAGAGTCCCCGAGAAGGCCTTTAATTTCCGGTAGCTTTGGGAATGCGTGGCCAGGGTAAGCGCTTCCACTAACGGCGGCAAGCTTGAGGGGGTGGTTAACTGGTCTATCTTATCATTTCGTTTCTGCAGTATATCACTACGCACCCCCGCTTCTTCAGAGGCGCTAGACCCGGGGTAGCTACATTCTGACGGACAACTACCCGCCTCGGTCGCGGTGTAGTGAGCAAAGGGGAGCGTCGGGTCGTCGTCACCAAGTTCCCCCACAGAGGGGTCCCGAAGGGGATAGACTAAGGGGCTGCCGCCGGACGGAGAGTTCGGAAATGGCAGATATTGCGGGGCGGTAGGCTGAAGAACTACTAGATCTCGCAGACAATCTACGAGCAAGGTGTTCCACTTAGAATCTTGATCTATGAGTACGTCTACCAGGCGGGCTTTGGCAAAACCCGGTAGTTGTCGTAAGCCCGTTTGCAATGTCTCTAAGGGTAAAGCCATGGGTACTCAGGTCACCGCCACTGCGCGGCGGGTGGGCGTGCGCATTTGTCGTGCCCAGTCGCGTATTTCTTGATGCAAAGGAAGGGCCAGGGCGATATATTTTTTTTTTCCGGGGGCACCCAGGTCTAAGATCTCAGCAGCGCCTCCAAATGTATCCCTGGTTCCTATCGAACGCAGACCACTACCATGTGCTATATAACCTGTAGGCTCACAGGGCCTAAGCCTCTGCCACGGAGAGCCTGGGGTGCTCACAATACCTATGCCTTGGTGCAGCGCCTCCACCTGCGATAGCTTCCGCCCTAGGGGAAGTGGGCCTTCGCAGGACTAATGTACATGAACACAGACGCGCACAGCAATACCGTAACCAATATGTTTTACTTATGCAACCAGTAACGTAATCACAGGTGCCCCTCTCTAGAGGAGACACTACTACCAGCATCCTTGGAACGCTCCCTCTCCCTCCACCGGGTGATCCCACCCTGTGTCCAGCTCCCCCTTGGAGTACGTTTCCCACCCCCCCTTCAAGTGAGTCAGTAGGTGTATAAATGTGTGACTGCGCAGCCACCGTGTCCCGGAGTGAGAATGGTACCGTTGGTGCACTTGACGTTTTACCTGCAACTATCTTCATAAAGGATCGGCGAGGGCGTAGATGACATCAACCGTAGATGTCCGGGGCGATCCCCCCCAGACACGCTGCGACTTAGTGGTGGGGCCTGGTATGACTCGTAGCACAGTAAGGGGATCCGGAACCTTACTATGGCCAGTCCCTAGCTCAGCTGCACGCTACTGGGGCTCAGGGTCTAACTGGGCCTGGGGCATGCGGCCTAGGTAGGGGCGGCAGCCTCCCTACACCAGAGCTCCTTCTCCTTCCTCCGTCAGCTAGCTCTCAACCCTCGTGCGCCCCTCCACTTCCTTTTCCTCCCTCCTCCCGTACCTGATTAGTTCTGACGCGTCACGGAGGAAACGCGGGGGCTGCTGGGACCCTAGCTCTCCTCCTTCGCGGGCTTTTTGTCCCTGCCTTGCGCATGCGCAAACTCCGGCCGGACCAATTCTGCGCTGGCGCCAACCTAACATGGCGGCTCCCTCTTGTGCGGAACCTCCGTATCGGAGCGTTCCCTTGGTGCACCTCCCCTTCATCCAATTGGGGAAAAACGGGGTCCCGGCTACATGTATTTCCCTTCTTCTCCTGCCTCTTGGTCTATTGTCCTGTAAAGCATTCAGTGCCAGGCAGTGCCAGATTAAAGGGCGTAACGTAACTCTAGTCCTGGGCCCCAGGAAATCTGTTTGTGGCCCTGGAAGGCGCAATCCTGGAGTCCTGGCGGGGAGTATAGAATTACATTGTTTTACAGGGGCGCCATTTAACTGGTGTACACTAACGCAGAAATCATTTAAATAAATTTGGCGTAGACGGATCTCGGGTCGTAGGTTTAACAATCCCAGCACTAAATGCCATTTATGTGTCTTTTTTGTTTGTTGCAACTCTGATTGAGTTCTTATTTTTACACAGTAAGTTAGCCCTATAACTCCATTGTCGCTTGTCAACGCTAAATTGGCCCCATAATGAGCATGTATTTAATAATATAGGATTTTAAAGGGGTACTCATAAAACGGCGATACTGCAGATTAGGCAGGTATGTGCAAACTGGGGGCGCTAAATTTTCTGGGAGGGGAGGGGTGCGGCGCTTACAGAGGCCACGCACTCTTCCCCACAACATTTACATGAAATGCCAATTTCAAGGCCTCTGTATGTCTCTTACATTCTCTCCGCCGGCTTCTTCCAACGCGTCGCCATGACAACGTGTAGTCAAGTGATGCCGTGGGCTCAAATGGCAACTCGTTGCCATTGCAATGTGACGTCGTGACGTCAAATTACGCCGCCAATGCCGGAGGAATGGTAAGGGGGGGAGGGCGCAAACTGTGGGAAGAGCAGGCAGGGGGTGCAAACAAATAGCATGCGCACCCCTGGATTAAGGGACTGTCACACTAAAACAACCTTAGAAGTCAATGAGAATTTAATTGCAATAATGCCACAATCGCAATTTAATGGATAACGGTCTAAATCCTGCGCACAGTTATATATATATATATTCATTTTTATCACATCATGCAGATGGAAAAAAAACTGTTTGCACATCTGTGTAGCATCTCTCTATTTAGTGCATATAATTCAATTCAAAGCTTGAGAACTAACCCTGGCTGATTAAATGTTAAAGGTTTTGTTGCGCCCATCAGCAAATGGATTATTGATAATTGAGTCAGTCATATACTGTAGCTGTAAATCCACTGAACTGAATGTGTTTACCACAAAGTGAATCTTAGCTAGTACAGCATATCCTTGAAAACCGTTCCACATAAAAAGTACTGTAACTAGCAATTCTGGGCTACGTTGATGACCTCCCCTTCTTCATGGTTCTTACATTTTGTAACCAAAGCTACTTTAATGTTCTACTCCCCTCTTCACACTAAACATTCTACTGATCCTCACATTAGCTCTATACTATATATCCTTATCTTGGCTCTTATCATCCTACGCTGGGTTTGCCAGCTTTTATACACAGTTTTAACCAGGTATTTTTACATTCGGCTAAAGTGATTTTCACGGCATGTGTTCCTTCTGATTAACTTTTTCTACCCTTTTGTGTGACAGTACATTTTGATTTGAGCCATTTTCTTTACTAAAGTATTAGTATATCTTTTTGTTCCAGGCATCTTCAACAAACGATATTTTAAAAGTCTGCCGGAAAGAACACGAGGTAGGAATTTAATTCTGGGTGTAGAGGTATGAATAATTACTATAATTTTATATATATATATATATATATATATATATATATATATATATATATATATATATATATATATATATATATATATAAAGCAACTGTAAATATTACTGTATGCTCATTTGCATGTCTTAGACAGGTCTGCAACCCTATCTTTCCCCATTATCGCCCAGCATGCAGCGCTTCCACTGCAGCAAGGGATTCTGGGAAATGACATGCAAATGAGCACACAATGCCACCTTTTGTCTCAAGCTCGTATTACTGTGTGCTCATTTGCATGTCATTTCCCAGAATCCCTTGCTGCAGTGGAAGCGCTGTATGCTGGGCGATAATGGGGAAAGATAGGGTTGCAGACCTGTCAAGACATGCAAATGAGCATACAGTAATATTTACAGTTGCTTTATGCTTTACTGTGGAGGGTTTTTGTCACTTTTTTTACCCACCATAACCTTAATAATTGTGGTGTATATATATATATGTAACGGGTATTCCACCCCACCCAATCGCATATATAGTGTGGGTGCGTAGAACATGCAGTGTTACCAGGTGTGGTGCATATACCTGCAGGCTCACAGGAGGCCTGAGCCTCCGCTAGTGAGAGCCTGGGGTGAATCCTCTGGAACGTTCTCGGTTTCAGCGCTTCCACCTATGTAGGATTCTATGGGAATGTAGAATGACCCTAACATAGGAACCCACCCAGAAACCACATACACCAGTATTATGGATAACAGGTTTACTGAATGAACAAATGATATCTCTTACATAACAATTATACTCATAACATCACAGAGTTATAACATCACACCCAATAACATGTGTCCCTCTCTAGAGGAGACACTACTGCGTCGCACAGGACGCTTTCCCAACACCAGGTGATCCCACCCAGTGTCCATAGAAACCCCACCCAATGTCCCGCACTCTTGCAGAAAGGCAATGGGTGACTGCGCAGTCACTATTATACTAAGGGCCCGTTGGTGCACTTGTATATGTATAGTACCTGCCGAGCACTCCGATGCTCGGAGCAGCAACAGCTTCACAAAGGATCAGTCGTTCTGGATCCCGTCTGATCTGGTCCGGTGAATCCTTGCTTGGGGTCCGCCAGGGGCGATCCCACCCTGGAGATAGTCTCTGATCTCTGGGTATTGACTTGCACCCAGACCTCTTCACTGGAACTGCAGCATCCGCTGATCCCTATCTAACACTGGCACTACATGACACGGTCCCTAACCTAGGGCCTGTCCCTGTAGCACCACAAACTGGGAAGTGAGGACCTACCTGGGACCTAATGGGTTAACTGGCCTATCTCGCCCCCCTAGCTCTTCCCGGTCCTGACTCTAACTAACTAGTACTTGCAGTAACGCACGGCCACTTACTTGGTCCGTGCAGCAACCGTGCTGCACAAACACTGTGCCTGCCTGTCAGACCTCACAGCACTGACAGCCGTGACTCTGACAAGACAGCACTCACTAAGGGCAGGGTCCCTAACTGGGGCCGTCCTTATCAATTACCCACTAACCTGGTGGGGAGTTGGGGCCTACCTGGGAGAGGGGGGACCTTACGCGATGCAGTAGCTTCACTCGCTCCCTGCACCCTTCCTTCCCCTTCTGCTCCGCTGCTCCAACTGACTGCGTAGCTGCAAGCCCAAACAATGTATCTCCTTTCTCCCTCTAGAGATCCTTGGCCCTCATTGGCCACACTAAGGCACCTGGTGTGCTTGGCCCTAAGCCTCATGGAAGTTGTAGTCCCGTGGAGGCTGCAATTACATTGGGGCCGCTGGCGCGCCTTCCCTGCGCCTGCGCGAATCCCTAATGGCCGCCGCAACCTCTCCTGTATGGTCCCTGCCCTCACACAACTGTTCCCTGGCTCTAGGGTACCTTCTGCGCATGCGCGACTCTGTCGGGCCGCCGGGGCTTACCGCGCATACGCGAACTGGCGCAACATGGCGGCGCCCTCACCGCCCGGCTCCGGGAGCGCCGGGAGCCCTGTAACGCGCGTGCGGCCTTGGCAGCCGGCTGCACGCGTCCCCGGCAACCCCCGAGCCGGGGCCTGACCGCCCTCACCCCTGTGATCGCCGCGCGGTGCCGCCATTTGACTCGGCGGCACCCGCGATCGTCAGCAAGGTGAGGGGGGTGCTGACAGGCTGGGGAGACCTGGCTACATATAGTATATACTTCCATTGCTACACTTTGCAGAAACAATTATTGCACCACTTTACAAAACAATACATTGCGATTCTCTGGAAATGAACTGGGTAAAAATTGGATATCGCCTGCCTGTGTCTGCTGATTGGAAACATGTGCTGATGAGCATTGCGTCTGATGCTCCATCTAGCTATACCGTATCATTTAACATCAAGCTTTGCAATGAAACAGAAACATAAGTGATACACATTGCATTTCAACAGTGCATTAAAGCAGCAGAACATGCTGCATTGCATAGCTACATAGTTACATATGTTGCTATGTCCCCCTCTTACCTCCGGGCTGCGGGAGGGGGCGGCTATCGGGACGCTGTGGAGTGTCGGGAGTTGCGAGGCAGGTGGTAGCAGGGGCGATCCAGTCGCCGGAGCTCATCATTGCAGGTGGTGGCTATCTTGGGACTCCACGCGTATGCGCAGAGCATCCCAGGTCCGGTGACCATCTTTGAACACCTTGCGCATGCTCACTGCATAGCGCAAGCGGCAGCCATTAGACATTTGCTCTGCAGGGGAACTACATTCCTCAGCATCCACCAGAGGAGAAGTCACACGGCGCAGTACAGCAAATAGGGCTGCAGCAATCCCGGTTGTGAGGAAAATATACATTTGGCGCGCTCAGGGCAGTTGGCGCCAGGACAGACAAGAGGAAGGTAAGGTCTGAGTGTCAGTGGCACTCAGACTATGCCAGAGAACCCCCTTAGGTCCCAGATAAGCCCCAATCAAAGGAGTTTGTGGTTGCTTCAGGGAAGTCCCCTAGATAGGGATGCTTCCCTATTTTGCTCTTAGTGTCAGGGACACAGTGAAGACGCCGCACGGTAATTTCGGCCCTGTGGTCTGGGATCGGACCACCTAAGTACAGAGGCTCTTAAAGGTGGGACCCTCCTACCGGAGACCACGCAACACAGAGACGGACGCCATCGTGGACGGTGCCGTCGCTGGATCAGGGTATTACATATATATCAGGGTATTGGTGCCAAGCACCCCAATGTACTTTAGGGGACCCTTACTGGTGGTATCAGGTTGGGCCATCGTTATACTGTATGGTACAGGGTACTGTGGTCTGTGTTCAGTAAAGGTTGTTGTTATATACCTGACTGTGTGTATTATTGTTATTGTTCCTGTAAGGGGCCTATTCCACCATGTTGGGATCCCTTACAGGTAGAGGCGCTGCACCGAGACGACCCAGATATCACCCCGGGCTCTCAGTGGCGGAGGCTCAGGCCTCCTGGTTGCCTGACAGGTAATAGCAGTACCGGTAGTTCCTTCCCAGGTACGGGGGAACAAGGGCTACACATAGTTACATAGTTACATGGTTACATAGTTACATAGTAGATGAAGTTGAAAAAGACATACGTCCATCAAGTTCAACCTATGCTAAATTTAGACGACAGATACTTTATTCTATATTTGTACTTACAGTATATTGATCCAGAGGAAGGCAAACAAAAAAAAACAGTGAAATATCATCTAATGAAATCTCATAAGGGGAAAAATAAATTCCATCCTGACTCCAATATTGGCAATCAGATTAACATCCTTCCCATGTTTACTTATTAAGTATATCCCTGTATACCTTTCCTTGCTAAAAAGATGTCCAACCTTTTTTTGAACAAGTCTATTGTATCTGCCATCACAATCTCCATGGGTAATGAATTCCACATTTTAACTGCCCTTACTGTAAAGAACCCTTTCCTTTGTTGCTGGTGAAATCTCCTTTGCTGCAACCTTAAGGGCTGACCCTGTGTCATTTGTACTGCCCTTGGGATGAATAGTGCTTTTGAAAGCTTTTAAAATTGCATTTTATTTGTAATTTTTTTTCCAGGATTGATGCAAGGGGTCTCTGTGGCTGTGTTAAGTTCAGTCTTCTTCCAGAGATACTTACCTCTGTAGCGGTTCTGCTATCCCTGTGAAGTTCAAATGTCCCAGTCACGCTCGCCAATAGGGTGCCGCAATGGATGACATAACGGCTTCCTATTGGCCCGCGTGACTTGGGACATTTAAAGCCTTCATTATGTCCGGCACAAAGTTCTCTATCTGCACAGATACTGGCACGGCTACGGAGGTAATTATCTCTGGAAGCAGGGCGTCCCCGGAGCTGAAATGAACGCGGTTGAGCTTCGGAGACCCCCTGCTTCAGTCCTGTCATTAACAAAAAAAAATTCATAATAATTAAACCGCAATGCCGTCTGTTGTGCTGCTTTAAATGGAGTTATGCATAGTTGCACAAGATGTGTTTTTGTTTTGTCGGAAATGTGATGCATTTAGAGGGATTTGCATATCATAACGTCAGTGTACCAAGGTATTTTGGCTCAGATTTATTAAATGTTGCTGTGCTGTAAAAGGCTCATTATGGCTTATTCAAATGAATGGTCTGTATGGTGCCTTATGATTTAGCTCCACTTAATAAATACAACTGTATCTCTAATTGCCCCACTTCAGCCATTTCTCAATAGTGACAATGAAGCTTTTACGAGTTGCTTGAAGCACCTTCTGTATCCCCGTCTGCCACCATAATTATTCCTCCTTTTATCTATACGAAATACATTTGCCACATCTGAAAGGCGTTGAACATATTCATGAACAGTTTTGTGTAAGATGTAATAACCTTGACATTTCTTTCATTCCGTACAAACTGAACCAGAACACAATAAGAAGTAATAATGCGAGACAAGGCTCATTTGTTGAGAGTTTTTCTTTTTATATCACTGATGCTGTTTTTCACATGAGGTTTCCCCCCGGCTTTGGTGCTATGTTTTTAGTAAATTTAACCCATTGAGTTTTGGCGGTTGAAATGGACATGAAAATATAAATTCATAACAATATTGATTTTTGGTTGAACTGAAAATTTAACAACTTTTCAATATTTATCTTTAATATTGATCTGTCATAAAAATGGAAATATACATAATTTTAGTCCTTATTATAAAGCGGTGCTATCCCACAAGTCACCTTCTAGTGCCAGTAGCCAACTTATTGCCCAAGTTAATGGAAGAGAAAGGGTCTTGTGGAATAGCAATACTTCGGTCTTCTGTATTCTTTCACCTTATTGCAACTCCAATATATATATATATATGTAACGGTGTTTGCCCGGGGCAATCTCATATTCCCCCCCTATGTGGACTCTTACCCCTGTTACATGGCATACTAGTGTGGCGCACCTGCTGGCTTACAGGACTCCTGAGTCTCCCGCTTGATGGAATTATGGGAATGACATCAGGACTGGCTTATGAGGTAATGCTGAGTTATACTCACTCATGGTACAGCGCCTCCATCTCTTCCAGACCCCCCAGCGTAGTAGGGAGGAGTCTCTGAAAGAGAACCTCTATGTGCACCTTCCTCCCAAGTGACTCCACACATAGGACAGAAGCGATATCTTTCTTTGGCATCCTTTATTGTCATCTCGCATGGACAGCCACCCATCGTAGTCACTGCCATCTAGCCACTCATCTCAGGTTGCCAACCCAAAGGAAGTCCCTGACCATACACTCCCAGTCAAGGGCACTGAAAGCAGGTCTAGCTCTTCCCTTACTCCCTAATGAAGTAAGAGGTATAGTCTTCCACACCGCTCCCTAATGGGAGGGCCACAAACACTGCCAGAGCCCTGACAGGTTGCTGGATAGACTCACCTCACTCAGATGGTGAGGCACACACACTAAATTCAGGAAGTTCTGCATATTATATAGCTTCAGTAGGCACCGCCCCTCTGTCACTGTAAGTGGACACAGAGTCTGATGTCACTTCCTTCACTAATTAATACACAGCACAGGAGGTGAGGGCAAACCCCATGATTACTCCTGGCAAACTGCCCTTTAACAGGGATTATTGCACAGGAGAAGAAAGACATGTAACCCCAAAATTACACAGAGCTACATATATATATATATATATATATATATATATATATATATATATATATATATATATATATATATATATATATATATATATAAAAGTATACATTACCGCATAGCAGCAAAAAGGGAGACAGCACTCAGGTGAATGAAAATAAATGTATTAAATACAGCACATAATGTACATTAGAATGGTACAAAAATAGACATAGACAGGCAGGGTCAGCAGCAGCAAAAATTAAAATAGCCCACTAGCTAACAGTGGGCTATTTTAATTAATTTTTGCTGCTGCTGACCCTGCCTGTCTATGTCTATTTTTGTACCATTCTAATGTCCTTTATCTATGGATGTTATTTTGTGGACTGTGCTGACCCATGATTGCAGTGCCATCATACTAAGGAGCTGAGTATTATTGTGTATCCCTTTTTCTTTTTTCCCATTTACTCTGATTTATGTATTTGGGTCACTGAAATAATTCATGTATATGTCTCCTCTGTTATATAATCTTATTAGTGGCAATAGGCTGACATATTGCTGTTAACCTATATACTGCCATGGCACAGCACATATGATGGGTTTTTTTTGTGTAGACCTATGATATTCTGTATCCTAGTTTTTTTCATGTGACCGGCCGGTTTGGTTTGCTTCATTGTGGGAATTTTGTTCCCGCAAAGATGCTACAACTTTAGGATATTTTATTATACATTTTTGGGTCTATTTAATTGCATATAATTTAATTATTTTTCATTCTATATTTTCTTTTCATTTCTGGTCAGGCAGGTTCTTCAGTTAGTTGTTTGTATGTCTGTTATTTTTTGATTAATAAAATTACCCTTTCTATTTTTTGCTAACATTTGTCTGAGTGCTCTTTAAGAGGTTTCTTTTCTCTGTGTTTTTATATTCATTATTTTCCTCTAGCACCACCTAGCAGTTTATCTTTTCTCTGCTATTACTTTTTCAGATTTAGTTCTCTGATTTAGGAAGGTTTAGACACAGCATTATTTATTGGTAGTTGATGCGGTATTCATTTTTGGTGTAAGTTATATATATATGCATATATATACATATATATACAGTATATATATATATATATATATTGTTAAGTGTAACGACACATGTAATGCTGCGTTATGGGTACCAAACCACAAAAACACATTGTTGTTGTTGCATTAGCAAAAGATGTGATCTGCGGAAAAAGAACCAGAGTTAACAGACCTCACATCTGCCTCTTTCTGTACAATATGAAGATTGATGGGATTTTTTTATTAGGTTATTAGCCGCAACATTAATAGTTTATTAAGCACTGGTGCAGTTTAAATGTTTTACATAAGTGACCAGTAATGAAATATTGAGAAAACAGATTGCTTACGCTGCTAATGTTCTCTTGTTTTGCTTTTAGAATGCCCTGCTTAGCTGTATTAACAGAAATGAAAGTAAGTATACTGTTGTAGTGGTTCATTGTTAGACAGATATTTTACTGTTTTCAATACTGGTACCCTTTCTGCATACTGTAGATATGATCTATCAACTGAACAACACCTACACTGTCCATTTTTGTTCAATGATTACCGTAAATCTTTTTGGACTTCAAGTTTCATAGTTCCTCCATAATGAGCTGTCTATGAATTTAGCTTCACAGAGGGTGTTTTGCCATTAAAGTAAATATGGAATTTAGAAATTGTGTACCTAACATTGTATTAACGGTCTTTGTTCCACGTTTTCACTTACTTCCAAGAAAGGGCATGTGGAATATATATATATATATATATATATATATATATATATACACTTATACATACCATATTCAATAATTAATGATATGTATATTAGAAATCCCATATGAGTAGTCCATAAACAACTTGAACTACTGTGCATCATCCATGATTAAAACAAGCGATTGTGTTAAATATCTTATCTTAACAGCATCAACGATTCTTTAAAAAATATAGCTATGGCCACTAGGCATCTCCTGGCTTCGATCACCATGGAACACATTGGATCTCTGAAAACAGATATCCTGGGTAGTCACATTTCAAAATACTGTATGTAACTAAAAAGTGAAGTTAATAGAGGAGTACAGATTTTTGCATCTTTAAAACGTAAGTTGTTACAGTTTTTTAGTTGTTGTCTATACTGTGCTAGTGCCTTGGAAATTTACAGCATTAGCCGGGCAAAACCGATAGGATGGATTAGTGAAGTAATTGAATCGCTGAATGCAACATTCAGATTTATTTCCATGTGAAATCCAATGTTTCGATCGTATCGGAGACCTTGGTCAGGGTGACACCATGCAAATAAATCTAATTCCATATATTGACTAAGCTCCGTTAAATCAGAGCAGATAACTTGACGTTACCTAAAACAGGAACGTCCCAATATTTTTCCTGTTAATGCCTGATTAACCACAGCATTTATATGCATTTATATGCAAACACAATAGCCATAGTTGAGCTCATTAGCTCATAGGTATGGAGAAAGTGAAACAATTTTGGTAGAGGATCCATTGACCTTTCTATACCTACAAATAGATTAACAATACTCTATGCGTTGGCATACCTGTGAACACACCTCAGATACCTATGAAATAAGCCAATTGAAATATGTAAATGATATCCAAATGAATTAAATTAACATATTTCCAGGTATCTCACTTAGATTGTAAGCTCTTCTGGGAAGGATTTCCCTGTGGCATGTTATCATTAACTTGCTGCTCTTATCCCCATTGTTTGTACTGTATTTTCCCTGTATTGTAATTGTTTAAAGTGCTGCATACACTGTTGTTGGTACTAAATAAATCAAACGATATATACATACATCTCAGGTGTGTTCACGGGTATCTCACAGTGTGGATCGTAGGTCAATCTGTTTGGTGTTGTATAAATCAGTGGCTTCTCTGATGTTAACATAGCTTAGTGAACACGGGATGATTATATATTTTTAGGCTATAATGAGCTCATTTGCATATCATGAACAATAACTGCCATTATAAATAACGCCATCCTCGCTAACGGCACATTATTTGCTTTAGCGAAAACTGTGTTGATTGGCGGGCGTTAAATAGGTTGAGGTTAGCGTTACATTAAATAGGCTTGTTTAATCTGGCTTGCATTACTTTGGGCCATATTTAATAAGTGGAGCTATGCCATAATACACCTTATGACCCATTCAAGTGGATGAGCAAGAAGGTGTGTTCTTGCTGTAGAAGGTGTCTAACGAGAATAGTACCCCTTAGTAAATATGGCTAATTGCCTTTAAAATGCACAATGCTTCATTATGTATTTATTTACTGGTACCCAAGCCAGCACGTTCCTCACAGTGCAAGAGCACCAAAATACAACATTCTTATTTAAGGAATGGTGAGTAAAGGGGTGTGCATGCTTCTAACCATATCATTTTAAAGAACTTCTTTTTTTCTCAGTGGCATTATAAATTGCTTGAGCTTTCCCATTGTTTATTCTGATGCCAAAGGAACTACACGTGTATCCTGGGTGACTGGCCAGTATTAACATGACATTGTAGTTCACAGTATCATAGCCTTTCCGTAGCAATCAATGGTAATGTTAGCACAGCATATTACAATTTACAGCATCTGTGTCATTGGCCCTAGTTATTGCACAACATAACTCAATGTATCCCAGTATTCAGATGTAGTACAAGTTATTGCTCACACTGGCGCCTTATGATGGAATATTGTGCAATATTCTGCATTATCACTGCCGTTGAATCCTACAGAAACTCTGATATTCTGCCTTACAGTGCAGATATTCTGGGTTATAAGTACAGATGTAGCAAGAATTAGTGCCCTCATTAAAGGATTAATGCTGCAGCGGAAACAAATCAGAAGCCTGGACGCCCGCAGCGCAATCGTGGCAGATCCTGTCCCCGGCGCTGAGGACAGTAAGTCTTACTACAGCTGTAAATATTGCTACAGGTGTCTCTCCGTTTCTCACAACTAACCATGCCCTGATTGTCAGTGGCAGACATCACATTGGTATTACATTAGAACAGATATGGACAGTTACAGTACAATATCTTAGAGTTTATTTTACAAATGGGGCAGACGTTTTGCAAAGTCTTGCTGGACTGAAACAACAAATTATGATTATAGAGCAAGAATGTAAGAACCATGGTGTACATTGTGACCGTGCTGTCTGTGTGCTTCTTTCAGTGGGGTCAGTTTGCTGCAGCTATGCAGGGCGCCACACAAACTGCCGGGAGTACTGCCAAGCCATATTCCGTACGGATTCCTCGCCGGGGCCGTCCCAGATTAAAGCAGTTGAAAATTACTGTGCTTCCATCAGCCCTCCGTTAGTTGAGTGTGTGAACAACTACACGCAGTCATATCCAATGAGAAACCCTGTTGACAGTAAGTAGAAGACGTTTCACATGAAAGTTCTGCCACCTCGCTGTGCTCTCCCCCGCACGCTCCGACCTCGCCATACTCTCCCCTGCATGCTGCCTCCTCGCTGTGCTCTCCCCCGAATGCTCCCTCCTCCTCACTGTCCTCTCCCACGCATGTTCCCTCCTCACTGTGCTCTCCCCTGCACGCTCCCTCCTTGCTGTGCTCTCCTCTGCACACTCCCTCCTCGCTGTGCTCTCTCCTGCACGCTCCCTCCTCGCTGTGCTCTCCCCTGCACGCTCCCTCCTTGCTGTGCTCTCCCCTGCATGCTCCCTCCTCGCTGTGCTCTCCCCTGCACGCTCCCTCCTTGCTGTGCTCTCCCCTGCACACTCCCTCCTCGCTGTGCTCTCCCCTGCACGCTCCCTCCTTGCTGTGCTCTCCCCTGCACACTCCCTCCTTGCTGTGCTCTCCCCTGCACGTTCCCTCCTCGCTGTGCTCTCCCCTGCACACTCCCTCCTTGCTGTGCTCTCCCCTGCACACTCCCTCCTCGCTGTGCTCTCCCCAGCACGCTCCCTCCTCGCTGTGTTCTCCCCTGCACACTCCCTCCTTGCTGTGCTCTCCCCTGCACACTCCCTCCTTGCTGTGCCCTCCCCTGCACGCTCCCTCCTCGCTGTGCTCTCCCCTGCATGCTCCCTCCTCGCTGTGCTCTCCCCTGCACACTCCCTCCTTGCTGTGCTCTCCCCTGCACACTCCCTCCTCACTGTGCTCTCCCCCGCACGCTCCGTCCTCGCCATACTCTCCCCTGCATGCTGCCTCCTCGCTGTGCTCTCCCCCGAATGCTCCCTCCTCCTCACTGTCCTCTCCCACGCATGTTCCCTCCTCACTGTGCTCTCCCCTGCACGCTCCCTCCTTGCTGTGCTCTCCCCTGCACACTCCCTCCTCGCTGTGCTCTCCCCTGCACGCTCCCTCCTTGCTGTGCTCTCCCCTGCACACTCCCTCCTTGCTGTGCTCTCCCCTGCACGTTCCCTCCTCGCTGTGCTCTCCCCTGCACACTCCCTCCTTGCTGTGCTCTCCCCTGCACACTCCCTCCTCGCTGTGCTCTCCCCAGCACGCTCCCTCCTCGCTGTGTTCTCCCCTGCACACTCCCTCCTTGCTGTGCTCTCCCCTGCACACTCCCTCCTTGCTGTGCCCTCCCCTGCACGCTCCCTCCTCGCTGTGCTCTCCCCTGCATGCTCCCTCCTCGCTGTGCTCTCCCCTGCACACTCCCTCCTTGCTGTGCTCTCCCCTGCACACTCCCTCCTTGCTGTGCTCTCCCCTGCACGCTCCCTCCTTGCTGTGCTCTCCCCTGCACGCTCCCTCCTCGCTGTGCTCTCCCCTGCATGCTCCCTCCTCGCTGTGCTCTCCCCTGCACGCTCCCTCCTCGCTGTGCTCTCTCCCCTGCACGCTCCCTCCTCGCTTTGCTCTCTCCCCTGCACGCTCCCTCCTCGCTGTGCTCTCCCCTGCACGCTCCCTCCTCGCTGTGCTCTCCCCTGCACGCTCCCTCCTCGCTGTGCTCTCCCCTGCACGCTCCCTCCTTGCTTTGCTCTCCCCTGCATGCTCCCTCCTCGCTGTGCTCTCCCCTGCACGCTCCCTCCTCGCTGTGCTCTCCCCTGCACGCTCCCTCCATGCTGTGCTCTCCCCTGCACGCTCCCTCCTCGCTGTGCTCTCCTCTGCACGCTCCCTCCTTGCTGTGCTCTCCCCTGCATGCTCCCTCCTTGCTGTGCTCTCCCCTGCACGCTCCCTCCTTGCTGTGCTCTCCCCTGCATGCTCCCACCTTGCTGTGCTCTCCCCTGCACGCTCCCTCCTTGCTGTGCTCTCCCCTGCACGCTCCCTCCTTGCTTTGCTCTCCCCTGCATGCTCCCTCCTCGCTGTGCTCTCCCCTGCACGCCCCCTCCTCGCTGTGCTCTCCCCTGCACGCTCCCTCCATGCTGTGCTCTCCCCTGCACGCTCCCTCCTCGCTGTGCTCTCCTCTGCACGCTCCCTCCTTGCTGTGCTCTCCCCTGCATGTTTCCTCCTTGCTGTGCTCTCCCCTGCACGCTCCCTCCTTGCTGTGCTCTCCCCTGCATGCTCCCACCTTGCTGTGCTCTCCCCTGCACGCTCCCTCCTTGCTGTGCTCTCCCCTGCATGCTCCCACCTTGCTGTGCTCTCCCCTGCACGCTCCCTCCTTGCTGTGCTCTCCCCTGCACGCTCCCTCCTTGCTTTGCTCTCCCCTGCATGCTCCCTCCTCGCTGTGCTCTCCCCTGCACGCCCCCTCCTCGCTGTGCTCTCCCCTGCACGCTCCCTCCATGCTGTGCTCTCCCCTGCACGCTCCCTCCTCGCTGTGCTCTCCTCTGCACGCTCCCTCCTTGCTGTGCTCTCCCCTGCATGTTTCCTCCTTGCTGTGCTCTCCCCTGCACACTCCCTCCTTGCTGTGCTCTCCCCTGCAGCTCCCTCCTTGCTGGGCTCTCCCCTGCACGCTCCCTCCTTGCTGTGCTCTCCCCTGCACGCTCCCTCCTTGCTGTGCTCTCCCCTGCACACTCCCTCCTCGCTGTGCTCTCCCCTGCACGCTCCCTCCTCGCTACTGATGAGGAAAAACTGAGTTCCACACATTCTTTTTGGTGAAAGCAATCTGTCTGGTAACTTTTATTGCAGCAGCTGCAGCAAGAGTGCATGTATGTGAATACAATCAAGCATTTCTGTCTGATTTAACACAAATAATAGTTTTAAGCAATCTAACTTAAAAAGGGGCGGGCATGCATAATTGCACAATATCGGAACATATGACTTTATTGGGCACCTCATTTCTTATCTTGTTTCTACATTCTTACTGGTTATACATTTGAAATATATTTTAGCAAACCAAGCATGAAAAGCAAAGATATGATGCATAGCGCACATACAGTACAGTAGCTGCACCTCTCTCGCTTGACTCCTCAAGGGGGGTGTAAGAGACGTGTTCAGAGGTACACAATGGAGACTAAAGTGAGACTAAAAATTAGGCTTTATTGCGCCTGTCCCTTTAACACAGCAAAAGCATTCAAAATAAGCAAAAGAAACCTGCTCCACTTTGGAGAATATCTACACATGAAGTTCAGCCCTCTCTAACTGGGTGGGTAGCTAAGCTAATTACCAGCCCAAATATATATACATATATAAAGATATACAACAGTCCCATAAGAAAGTCTTATCTGTTTCTTGCAGTTGTAGGGGAAGCATCTCTGCTCTCCTGGGTCAGCACCTTTGTGTGCTAATGCAATGCCTGTCCAGGTATAGAGGTCTCCTTGTCTTGCTATGAGCATACATTCCAGTCCTTCTGCAGCTCAAAACATCTGTTCCTCTGGTCAGTCCAGTGTGGACTAAGGAAAACTCGATCCTTCCTTGGTTCAGCCCCCAATTGTGAGACTAAGGAAACCCTTTCCTCCCCACACGCTCCCTCCTCGCCATGCTCTCCCCCACACGCTCCCTTCTCGCCATGCTCTCCCCCACAAGCTCCCTCCTCGCCGTGCTCTCCCCCACACGCTCCCTCCTCGCCATGCTCTCCCCCACAAGCTCCCTCCTCGCCATGCTCTCCCCCACACGCTCCCTCCTCGCCATGTTCTCCCCCACACGCTCCCTCCTCGCCATGCTCTCCCCCACACGCTCCCTCCTCGCCATGCTCTCCCCCACACGCTCCCTCCTCGCCATGCTCTCCCCCACACGCTCCCTCCTCGCCATGCTCTCCCCCACACGCTCCCTCCTCGCAATGCTCTCCCCCACACGCTCCCTCCTCGCCATGCTCTCCCCCACTCGCTCCCTCCTCGCCATGCTCTCCCCCACACGCTCCCTCCTTGCCATGCTCTCTCCCACAAGCTCCCTCCTCGCCATGCTCTCCCCCAAATGCTCCCTCCTCGCCATGCTCTCCCCCACACGCTCCCTCCTCGCCATGCTCTCCCCCACACGCTCCCTCCTCGCCATGCTCTCCCCCACAAGCTCCCTCCTCGCAATGCTCTCCCCCACACGCTCCCTCCTCGCCATGCTCTCCCCCACAAGCTCCCTCCTCGCCATGCTCTCCCCCACACGCTCCCTCCTCGCCATGCTCTCCCCCACACGCTCCCTCCTCGCCATGCTCTCCCCCACACGCTCCCTCCTCGCCATGCTCTCCCCCACACGCTCCCTCCTCGCCATGCTCTCCCCCACACGCTCCCTCCTCGCCATGCTCTCCCCCACACGCTCCCTCCTCGCCATGCTCTCCCCCACACGCTCCCTCCTCGCCATGCTCTCCCCCACACGCTCCCTCCTCGCCATGCTCTCCCCCACACGCTCCCTGCTCGCCATGCTCTCCCCCACAAGCTCCCTGCTCGCCATGCTCTCCCCCACACGCTCCCTCCTCGCCATGCTCTCCCCCACACGCTCCCTGCTCGCCATGCTCTCCCCCACACGCTCCCTCCTCGCCATGCTCTCCCCCACACGCTCCCTCCTCGCCATGCTCTCCCCCACACGCTCCCTCCTCGCCATGCTCTCCCCCACACGCTCCCTGCTCGCCATGCTCTCCCCCACACGCTCCCTCCTCGCCATGCTCTCCCCCACACGCTCCCTCCTCGCCATGCTCTCCCCCACACGCTCCCTCCTCGCCATGCTCTCCCCCACACGCTCCCTCCTCGCCATGCTCTCCCCCACAAGCTCCCTCCTCGCCATGCTCTCCACCAAATGCTCCCTCCTCGCCATGCTCTCCCCCACACGCTCCCTCCTCGCCATGCTCTCCCCCACACGCTCCCTCCTCGCCATGCTCTCCCCCACAAGCTCCCTCCTCGCCATACTCTCCCCCACACGCTCCCTCCTCGCCATGCTCTCCCCCACAAGCTCCCTCCTCGCCATGCTCTCCCCCACACGCTCCCTCCTCGCCATG
The DNA here is from genome assembly GCF_040206685.1 of Ascaphus truei. Taxonomy (NCBI): domain Eukaryota; kingdom Metazoa; phylum Chordata; class Amphibia; order Anura; family Ascaphidae; genus Ascaphus; species Ascaphus truei. Next base: position 255,899,426 of record NC_134484.1, read on the forward strand.
CTCTCCCCCACACGCTCCCTCCTCGCCATGCTCTCCCCCACCCGCTCCCTCCTCGCCATGCTCTCCCCCACACGCTCCCTCCTCGCCATGCTCTCCCCCACACGCTCCCTCCTCGCCATGCTCTCCCCCACACGCTCCCTCCTCGCCATGCTCTCCCCCACACGCTCCCTCCTCGCCATGCTCTCCCCCACACGCTCCCTCCTCGCCATGCTCTCCCCCACACGCTCCCTCCTCGCCATGCTCTCCTCCACACGCTCCCTCCTCGCCATGCTCTCCCCCACACGCTCCCTGCTCGCCATGCTCTCCCCCACAAGCTCCCTGCTCGCCATGCTCTCCCCCACACGCTCCCTCCTCGCCATGCTCTCCCCCACGCGCTCCCTGCTCGCCATGCTCTCCCCCACACGCTCCCTCCTCGCCATGCTCTCCCCCACACGCTCCCTCCTCGCCATGCTCTTCCCCACACGCTCCCTCCTCGCCATGCTCTCCCCCACACGCTCCCTGCTCGCCATGCTCTCCCCCACACGCTCCCTCCTCGCCATGCTCTCCCCCACACGCTCCCTCCTCGCCATGCTCTCCCCCACACGCTCCCTCCTCGCCATGCTCTCCCCCACACGCTCCCTCCTCGCCATGCTCTCCCCCACAAGCTCCCTCCTCGCCATGCTCTCCACCAAATGCTCCCTCCTCGCCATGCTCTCCCCCACACGCTCCCTCCTCGCCATGCTCTCCCCCACACGCTCCCTCCTCGCCATGCTCTCCCCCACAAGCTCCCTCCTCGCCATACTCTCCCCCACACGCTCCCTCCTCGCCATGCTCTCCCCCACAAGCTCCCTCCTCGCCATGCTCTCCCCCACACGCTCCCTCCTCGCCATGCTCTCCCCCACACGCTCCCTCCTCGCCATGCTCTCCCCCACACGCTCCCTCCTCGCCATGCTCTCCCCCACCCGCTCCCTCCTCGCCATGCTCTCCCCCACACGCTCCCTCCTCGCCATGCTCTCCCCCACACGCTCCCTCCTCGCCATGCTCTCCCCCACACGCTCCCTCCTCGCCATGCTCTCCACCACACGCTCCCTCTTCGCCATGCTCTCCCCCACACGCTCCCTCCTCGCCATGCTCTCCCCCACACGCTCCCTGCTCGCCATGCTCTCCCCCACAAGCTCCTTGCTCGCCATGCTCTCCCCCATACGCTCCCTCCTCGCCATGCTCTCCCCCACACGCTCCCTCCTCACCATGCTCTCCCCCACACGCTCCCTCCTCGCCATGCTCTCCCACACACGCTCCCTCCTCGTCATGCTCTCCCACACACGCTCCCTCCTCGCCATGCTCTCCCCCACACGCTCCCTCCTCGTTACTCTCCCCCACGCTCTCTGCCGCACGCTCCCACTTTGCTGTGCTCCCCCACGTGCTTCTTTACTATGCTCTCCCCCAGACGCTCCCTCCTCACCATGCTATCCCCCACACGCTCCCTCCTCGCCATGCTCTCCCCCACACGCTCCCTCCTCGCCATGCTCTCCCCCACACGCTCCCTCCTCGCCATGCTCTCCCCCACACGCTCCCTCTTCGCCATGCTCTCCCCCACACGCTCCCTCCTCGCCATGCTCTCCCCCACACGCTCCCTGCTCGCCATGCTCTCCCCCACAAGCTCCTTGCTCGCCATGCTCTCCCCCATACGTTCCCTCCTCGCCATGCTCTCCCCCACACGCTCCCTCCTCGCCATGCTCTCCCCCACACGCTCCCTCCTCGCCATGCTCTCCCACACACGCTCCCTCCTCGCCATGCTCTCCCCCACACGCTCCCTCCTCGTTACTCTCCCCCACGCTCTCTCCCGCACGCTCCCACTTTGCTGTGCTTCCCCACGTGCTTCTTTACTATGCTCTCCCCCACACGCTCCCTCCTCACCATGCTATCCCCCACACGCTCCCTCCTCGCCATGCTCTCCCCCACACGCTCCCTCCTCGCCATGCTCTCCCCCACAAGCTCCCTCCTCGCCATGCTCTCCCCCACACGCTCCCTCCTCGCCATGCTCTCCCCCACACGCTCCCTCCTTGCCATGCTCTCCCCCACACGCTCCCTCCTCGCCATGCTCTCCCCCACACGCTCCCTCCTCGCCATGCTCTCCCCCACACGCTCCCTCCTCGCCATGCTCTCCCCCACACGCTCCCTCCTCGCCATGCTCTCCCCCACACGCTCTCTCCTCGCCATGCTCTCCCCCACACGCTCCCTCCTCGCCCTGCTCTCACCCACCCGCTCCCTCCTCGCCCTGCTCTCCCCCACACGCTCCCTCCTCGCCATGCTCTCCCCCACACGCTCCCTCCTCGCCATGCTCTCCCCCACACGCTCTCTCCTCGCCATGCTCTCCCCCACACGCTCCCTCCTCGCCCTGCTCTCACCCACCCGCTCCCTCCTCGCCCTGCTCTCCCCCACACGCTCCCTCCTCGCCATGCTCTCCCCCACACGCTCCCTCCTCGCCATGCTCTCCCCCACACGCTCCATCCTCGCCATGCTCTCCCCCACACGCTCCCTCCTCGCCATGCTCTCCCCCACAAGCTCCCTCCTCGCCATGCTTTCCCCCACACGCTCCCTCCTCGCCATGCTCTCCCCCACACGCTCCCTCCTCGCCATGCTCTCCCCACACGCTCCCTCCTCGCCATGCTCTCCCCACACGCTCCCTCCTCGCCATGCTCTCCCCACACACACTCCCTCCTCGCCCTGCTCTCCCTACATGCTTCCTGCTCTCCCCACACGCTCCCTCCTCGCCATGCTCTCCCCCACACGCTCCATCCTCGCCATGCTCTCCCCCACACGCTCCCTCCTCGCCATGCTCTCCCCCACAAGCTCCCTCCTCGCCATGCTTTCCCCCACACGCTCCCTCCTCACCATGCTCTCCCCCACACGCTCCCTCCTCGCCATGCTCTCCCCCACACGCTCTCTCCTCGCCATGCTCTCCCCCACACGCTCCCTCCTCGCCCTGCTCTCACCCACCCGCTCCCTCCTCGCCATGCTCTCACCCACCCGCTCCCTCCTCGCCATGCTCTCCCCCACACGCTCCCTCCTCGCCATGCTCTCCCCCACACGCTCCATCCTCGCCATGCTCTCCCCCACACGCTCCCTCCTCGCCATGCTCTCCCCCACAAGCTCCCTCCTCGCCATGCTTTCCCCCACACGCTCCCTCCTCGCCATGCTCTCCCCCACACGCTCCCTCCTCGCCATGCTCTCCCCACACGCTCCCTCCTCGCCATGCTCTCCCCACACACACTCCCTCCTCGCCCTGCTCTCCCTACATGCTTCCTGCTCTCCCCACACGCTCCCTCCTCGCCATGCTCTCCCCCACTATCTATATATATCTATATATCTATATATCTATATCTATATCTATATCTATATCTATATCTATATCTATATCTATATCTATATCTATATCTATATCTATATCTATATCTATATCTATATCTATATCTAGATATAGATATAGATATATATATATTTACATCAAATTAAATTCCCTCACACATAAAATAAACCCCCCCAACACACCAAGTTAACCCCCTTCACATAACTCCCATATATACACACACCAACGGAACCCCCCTTACACACACAAACACATACAACAAATTCCCCCCCCCTCCCCCCACATACACAACAAATACATTTCTCCCCCTCCCCCCTTATTTTACACACCAAATTAACTCCCCCTCACACCCCGTATCAACTTACCTGGATCAAAGAATCAGGGAGGCCTGGTGCAGAGCGCCCTCTGAGGACTAGGATATATAGCAGCCTGTCACTTACACAGGCTGTTCTGCATGGGAGGGGCTGGCATGTGCAGTCTGCACCTCCTCCCTTTTACCAGCCAGAATTGGGGGCCAAGGCAGTGGGAGGCACTGAGGCGCTGAGTGTGTGCTGCTGACTCTGTAGAACAGCCAGGAGTCTGGGTCCCTAAGCAGACAGGGGGGATAGATTCTGTGAAAACAACCTCTTAGAGATGATGATCTTTATGGACCGACCTGGAATCTTATGTTTTGTTATTTGCTGTAACACAATAGTATTGTGATATACACTAAGGAACCTCTGCTTTCTTGGACTGATTTAATCCGCTGATAATTATCCTATTACCTACTGCACACATTAGCTCTCAAGCTGGTGTTCTTCCACTGGTTGTCTGCGTATAATTAAGTTGTGCTCCTATTCTTACTAGTGCTGAAGATCGGTACATGACAGATGTTCTAGATTCAGATTCAGTAGGTATACTATATATGAAATAATACTCTTATACAGTATATCTATATATTCTGTATCAAGAATATGTTTAAGGACATTGATTATAAAAAGTACTGTACATGACCTGATCATTTTCAGTTTCATGAGGCAAGAAAAGAGTACATATACTTTTCATTTGAAATACATAAGTGCGCTGTTATTATATGGAAAACGCGTAGCAGACATAGATAGGCAAGTTGAAGGAATTGTAATAATTTTACTTTTAACTTATGGTAGAGGTAAACAAGACCACATTTATTATCCGTCTGAGTCAATCAGTTATATTGACAAACCGATAATTGCCCAGATTTAAAGTCCCTGCGCCACTGTGATGACTCAGGAGATTCCTTCCTCTCCTTGTCCCTCTCTCCCATCTCCTGTTACCCTTTCTACGCCTTCCCACTCCTCTCCTTCACCTTCTACCTCTCTCCCCTTGCCGCAGCACGTTCCCCGCAGGTCCCGCAAACCCACGCGCTCCCTTAACCCCTGCCTTGACCCTCCCCGCTCCCTCTCCCCCGCGGTAGCTCCTTTACCTTCCCCTGTGGTGCCATCTGTCCCGTTGCCTCCTCCTTGCGTTGTGCCCGCGGCGCGGCGTTCCGCGCGCCTGGTGACGCGTCCGGTGCGTGCACCTCCTCAGCCTACGGAGGACGCGCGTGCATGCTCCTGTCTACCCTTGCTGGCCATCGCGCGGGCACAGGCCTCGCGTGCGTTCCCCTCCTCTTGGCTCTGTCCCCCTCCTGCGGTCTTCCCCTACTCCGTGTGGTCCGCGCCTGTGTTACAGTCTGTGCGTGCGCATCCCCAGCTTACAGGGGCCGCGCGCACAGACTCTTCTTATCAGGTTCCCCCTTGCCTCCCAAGCTGTACAGGCTATTCCTCTGACTGCCCCTTCTGTCTCCTCCTCTTCTCTCCCTGACCTATCTCAAGCTTCTCCCACTTCTCTCTCTACTCCTCCCCTCTCTATCATTGGTGCATCTTCCTTTATCATCCCTGTCTGTCCACCTCTTCCTCGCTCTGCATAGTTCCTGTTTCCCTGTGTGTACCTGACCTATGCTGTGCTCCCTCTGTGCTCCTGTGATTACCTGCTCCTGTGTTACTTTGGATTTCCCTGGCTTTGACCCCCTGCTTACCCTGGACTACTCTGCTCTCTGGTATCCCTCTGAACCCTGCTACACATACGACTCCGCTGACCTCTGGCTTCCTAGGACCTGGCTTGCCCTCTGACGACTCTACCCTCTGGATCCCTGAACATTGGCAAACGGACACGACTATTCTCACGGACATTCCCCAAGTGTTGCAAGTGTAACGGGTATTCCCCCATACAATCGCATATAATGTGTGTGTGCGGGGAACTTAGTGTTACCAGGTGTGGTGCGTTACCTGTTAGGCTCACAGGGGGCCTAAGCCTCCGCCACGGGGAGCCTGGGGCACGAATAGTAATAATAAGAGTAACCTTGTACTCGGTGCAGCGCCTCCACCTGCGATGGCTCCCACCCGAGGGGGAGTGATCCTCACAGGACAATATATAGATCACACAGCAGCATATAATACAACCAATGACTTTACTTGCGAGCATAGAACGTATAATATCAACAGGTGTCCCTCCCTAGAGGAGACACTAACTACTGCGTCTCGCAGGACGCTACCCCCCTTACACCGGGTGATCCCACCCCGTGTCCAGTAATCCCACACAATGTCCCACAGTCTAGAGAGAGAGGATATGTGTGACTGCGCAGTGACTATTAAAGCTAATAGGATTGTTGGTGCACTTGTTGTTACGGATTACCTGCCGAGCACTCCAGTGCTCGGGCCTGCAACTGGCTTCACAAAGGATCCGATGAGCGAAGACACCGGAACCACCATCCAGGGCGATCCCACCCGGATGACTGCTGCAGCCGCAGCGGAGGTCTGAGCCCAAACCTCAAGATGGAAACGCAGCGTCCGCTGTGTCCCTAACTTTCTCTGGATACTGATAAGGGGCAGGGTCCCTAACCTGGGGCCTGTCCCTACAACACTCAGCTACTGTGACTCAGGGCTATCTGGGGCCTAGGGGGCTGCTGGCCTAGTGCAGAGAGTCCTGCACCCTACTGACTCCTGCACCCTACCTCCTTCCCCTAGCTGCTCCGGTCACCAACTGCCAAACGTGCTGCAAGCCCGCGAAAATGTATCAATCCCTCTGCAGGGACATGCTGCAGCCCTATTGGCTCCCTGGGGTCATGTGGGTCTCTGCTGTGCACCCTGGGGGCTGACAGTTCTGCATTGCGCATGCGCGAGCTGTCTGTGGGCCTCCCGCACTATCTGACTCCTGCGCATGCGCAACAGCACTCGTAATGGCGACGCCCTGCTCCCCGAGCCGCTAGCAATGGGCCGCGCACGTCCCCAGCAACCGGCCGCATAGCAGAGAGAGGCGCGCGGCTCGCGTACGCCCCCGCACCAACAGGGGACCTGGCTACATCAGTATACACTAACAACTCTTCCAACAGGCCCAGCAACGCTATACCACACTCCGGGCTTGCTCCCACTGCTGTGGGTGTGTGGTATCTTACCGTTCCCACCTCAGTACTGGGGTCTAGCTTGGTCTGCGGGCATACAGGCGTGACAGCCACTTAGCAACCAATATTGAATTTGTAATAAAATGAAAACATCCAGGCATATAACATTTTAACTCTGTTTCCTATTTGAGCTAGTTTATAAATCAGAGTTGCACAAGGTTAGAATATGGGATGAGTCATAAGCCATTCATTAGCAAATTCAGAATAGCTACATTGAAGAACCATCGCAAAAATGAATGTACGCCCCGTGACCAATTAAAATAAAGAAAAAGACAGGAAAGAGTTGAATCTGTCAATAAGCCGAGTTATTTATTGTAGTGGAGGTGGGGGTAGGCTTTAAAAAAACCTCTGGCCTTTATTCTGTAAATTGCAAGCGCAGATCAGAAGATATCGCACGGAAACACACAGGCTATCTCCGCAAGCTCAGAACCCAAACCCACCACACCATATACAGTGTACCCTGTATATTTGTGTCAAAAGGAGGGCTACTGGTAATATCGCACGAAAACCCCATTGACATCAGCAGCTTACAGAATAAGGGCCTCAATGTAGAAGTCACAGGTAGATTTGCAGAGGGTGATGCTGTCAGTTTGGACAGTGAATTTTGTGGATTGTTGATCCACAAGGGGATTTATCTCTCTAGAAAGGCGTGTCCTTTAATTATTACTTTCATGAAAACCGCACAAGGCATTTTTCCCAGCGGCAGTTTCTCAGGCCTGAGATCAAGCTTAAAACACTTTTGGTCAGATCCCACCCTATTGTGACTCCGTTGGAGTTATGCCTTTGTTATTGTTGTTTGTAAACCCTTATTCTGGAGAATAAAACATAATTTTTTGTTTGACACTTCATGTTCTTTTGAGACTCCAGTAAAGCTACAATACTGTTGGGCTAAATGTGAAGAGAGGAGTGCCTTGTCACAATCCATAAGCAAAAATGGTGGTCTGCAGTGCAGGATTGGGGCCTCTGGCATGGAAGTGTTTTTTTTTATTGAGTAGCAACATTATTATCTACCAAGTATATACCCCCTCATCTGTAATGCCCTATGATGACAACACTAACATCTGGCAGATTTGTTGGGGAAGAAATGCAAGAGAATAGAGTTAGATATAATAGCCTGTGATACATCATTACTTGCATCAAGTGTGCAAGTAGCTTTCAGCTTAAAAGTAAAGACGTTTAAAGGATCAGTCTTACACCACCTCTGACTTACTGAAAAGGAGAGTAATACGCAGCTATCGATGCAGTGACTTCCATTCGCTGGAGAGGAAGTGTAGATACATTGCCGGTTGTGAATTTAGGGTTGCCAGGTGGCTTCTCCAAAAATACTGGACACAATGGTGAAAAATGTGACGCGCTTGAAAAGGGAGGTATGATATTTATAAATTCTTACCGTTACAGCATTTTTTTCTAAATTTCACTTCCAAGTTTGTACCAATTAGCACCATTTCATATTCTATTTCGTAAACAATTCTGGGGAGGGGTTTGGGGATTGAGCTCCTTCCCAGCATTTGATACTGATCTTAATGCTTCTCTCACTACTTCCAAAAATGTTGCAACCCCCCTTCATCCTCTCTCCGTCCATCCCCTCATATTCTCACCCCCTTGCTATCATCCTCTCACCCCTACTCATCCTAACCCCCCCTCCTCATCCTCTCACACCACCCCCTCCTTCTTCCTCACTACACCCCCTCCTCACCACCACCGCTCTCCTCCTTCCTCATTCTCTCCCCCTTCTCTCAAAATGCCTTACCTGTGGAGGTCCTCCTGACAGACAGTGGCACTATCAATCTCTCTGATCTTTCTTTGGTTTTCCACCCTGATCTAAGCTGAAGGCTCTGAGTCCACCAATGGAGGCACGAGACACAGTGGAGCTCTCCTCTACCACAGGTGAAGCTGGGTTATGATGGAAGGAAACTACATTTCCCAGCATGCAGATGGGCGAGCTGTGCATGCTCCTTAATGACATAAACCCCTCCCATTCAGCCAGTCTTCTCCTTGGCTCGGTACGCCGGGAGGGGGGGGGAGGATGACGCCGCGCGGCTCCATTGCCCTGGTTACCAGATACAGCCTGCGGGAGATAGCTCTGTTGCTGCATGCACGTCCGCTTTTGCTTCTCGATGGGAGGTGAGAGTAGGAACCCTACACCCGGAAATCTGGTATTACCTCTCATTTTTTACCGGACACAGGGGGAAAATACTGGTCTGTCCGGTTCAAAACCGGACACATGGCAACCCTAGACTGTGATATCTATAAGTAGACCAACATGATAGTTCTACATAGATTAAATTATGTCTATAGGCCGTTTGAAAAATGTAAAGCTCTATTCCTCAAGTGTAGAAGTGTAGGGACAGCTTTGTAATCTATTATAACACATGTTCACCCCCCCCACCTTTGGGAGATTTCACTGCTACGTGGTGTGGTGTGGTGCATACCTGCTGGCTCACAGAAGATCTGAGTTTCCTGTGGTGTTGTGGAGGAGGTCAGAACAGGCTTCTGGGGTAATAACTGATTTGTACTCACGGTGACAGCGCCTCCATCTCTTGCAGGCCCCAGGGATGTGAGGGACAATCCCTACAGGAGAACCTGCTTCCACTTACCCTGATAGATTGCAGTCTCAAGCAGAAGTATAGTAAAACACTGGAACACTTTATTAGTACACTGCAGATCTTACAGCATTCACAGCAGCAGGCAATTCTTGGGGGCTTCACCCTCAGGATGTACCCTGGACCTTCACTCAAGGCCAAGGGGCCCTGAAGCAGTCCTTGCTCTTCCCTTACTCCCTGGTGAGGTAAGAGGTATAGTCTCCCACTACACTCCCTTTGGGTAGAGGCAACTGTCAGGGTTCTGCTCGCCACAAACCAGGACCGGACCGCGAGGCTGAGGTGGGGTTGTAAAAGCACCGACCTGAGACCGCGCAGGCTGATCCGGATTGCGCAGTTCGTAGTCATATGTCGCAGGATCAGGATTGGAGAAGACAGCGTCGTCGTTGTAGAAGCCAGGGTCAGGACAGGAGACATCAGGATAAACATTGTTCAGGCAAGAGTTCGGCAACAGGTAGTCAGGAGAGCCCCGCTTCAGCTTAGGAGCGCGGGGTTGGCCTCTGCGCGAGCGACGACCATGGCCCATGGTACTGGTCACAGGAGATGGTAGGCAGACCAGAGTAGCACACCGCTTTGCTGCACGGGTGCACCAGTGCTACAGCGCAAGAGTCCTGAGCGGGCTAGGGAATCCTCTGTCTCAGCGCAGGAACCAGGACACGGCCTCTCTAGATTAGGGAAAGAGTAGGCCCCAGGAACCAGGAAGCTGAAGATACACAGGGAAACCTCCGCTTCAGTGCAGGAATCCAGGAGACTGAAGAACGCAGGGACGAAACATCCGCTTCAGTGCAGGAATCCAGGAGGCTGAGGGACGCAGGGACGAAAACCTCTGCTTCAGCACAGGAGAACAGGAGTGGACCGCTGCGTGACTATAGCAGCCGGTCACAGGAAACAAGGAGCTGAAGTGAACAAGAAGAGTACTCAGCTACAACACAGGAGACTGGAGCAGACCGCTGCGTGAATATAGCAGCCGGCCTTAGGAAACCTGGAGCTGCAGACAACAAGGAGAATACTCCGCTTCAGCATGAGAGACAGGAACAAGCGAGGGCTTGTGGCAGAACAGATAGTGACATCCAGGAAGACTATGCTCGGCAGGGAGCATTATGGGAAGACAGTACTTAAAGGCCAGCGGGCCAATCCCCGGAGGGGGCTGTGAAGGTACTGCTCCAATGAATGAATGCAAGTCTAGGTTGCAGTGATAGGCTGCACAGCTGCAGTAGATACCAGAGGGAGTGTGTATAGCTTTGGTGAGTGAATCCAGGCTGCAGCAAACATCAGGAGAGGTGCTCCAGGACTGCACTTGTCTGCAAGGTAAGGCAACCAGTAAACTGCGGAGCGGATTCCTTACAGTACCCCCCCCTTCACGCGAGACCTCCGGGCGAACATGAGCACACCTAGAGTTGGGGGACCGGGAATTGTTGCTGAACCGTCTAGGATTGGGGTTAGAGTCGTGGTCCAGAGACTCGTGGTTAGTCCTTAGTGTACTCCCACCCCCCGGTGAGAACTGCGGCCAGACAGGACCATCCATGGGTCTTGGGGACATTGAGTTGTTCCTAAAATTCTTTAGGTGGAAAGGGCATCCGTAAACGAGCAGTTCTTTGGTGAGTACAGTTCTAGGATATGAGATTGATGGAAGAAACATCTTTGGTACATGACTCGCCTCGCAAAATGACTTGAAAATCCAGGGCTGTGAAGAACCAGAGGGTTCCAGAGCAGAAACGGCAGGAGAACCCCTACAGGAAGCCCAGTCTTTAAAAAATGAACCGGACTCTAGGATCAGCGGCCCTGATAGTTGATCGAATACACCAGGAGGAACTTTGTAACAGAAAAAGTCTTGGCTGACCACTGCATGTTGGAATTTGCAAGGAATTTTTCCTCTTGAAGGCTCCCAGGTAATGGTTAGTAAGGGTATAGGCTGGTTGGAAGCATCTCCCGGTATTGGTATGGAAGGTGACAAGGCAAGCAGTAAACCAGGCATAGGGACCGAAATCTTGGGATACGTACAGAGTATTTCCAACTGAGAGGAAATAACAGGGGCAACCGAAAATTCCGAGGGACAAAACCATGGTTTAGCAGGAGCAGAGAAGCAAACAACAGTAGAGCTCTCCAATACTGGGAAATCTTCATTGGGAGATGATATTGTCAGTGAATCAGGAATAGTCCTTGGGATCTTCAAATCAGTAGCTTGAGAAAAAGGCAGAGCCAGGGTAGTGGTGGGAGGGAAGCTAACATCAGAAGCTGAAGTCTGTACCTCAGTGACAGGGCCCCGAGAATCAACAAGCAGCAAGTATGAACTATGAAAACTCTTAATGACAGGCACCTTAGGAGTACAAGGAGTCTTTTCCGAAACTGCAATGGCCCTAACCACAGGGGTACCTAACCTGACAAAAACATGAATTGGTGTGTTTTCTAGTGCAAAATCTCTGATCACAGGACTCCTAACCGATAGTGAGGGTGTCTCGATTTGATTAGAGAAAAAATCAGATGTATTGATAAGTGACTTAGAAACAATTACTGAGGTTCTAGATTTGCTGGACATGTGAGAAAAAATACCCTTTAAGACAGGAGTTTTCATTTCTTCCCAGAGTAACCCCATGTTTGCTGGGGCATATTTAGACACAGTACTGAGGAACTGGGTTTCAGAAAAGGCAGGACAGCTAAATAGCTCAGATTTAAACCCCAGGACTTGTAATATATGCATGGTGACCTCAGACAGTACTAAGGAAGTGACCACAGATATGCTGATCCCTGGAGAATTAGCCTTGACAGAGAAATCAGGGGGACCCCCAATCAGGATTCTCCTTGTAGGAAGAGCTTCAGAATCAGAAGGAGAATCATTACCTCTCAGAGTCTCAAAACTAGAAAGACACAATTCAGCGAAAAGGGAAACAGTGTGCAAGCTTTTTACTAATCTATATGAAAAAGCGTCACTTTTGGGAGAAAACCGTGCGTCAGCAAACATTCCTGGGAACATAATATGAACCCCAGGAGGGACATACAGACTACTGTATGCTTTTAACCCTAAGCTTAAAGAGGAGGAGAACTCAGACAGTACACGGGGTGAATCATAACTGTACTGGTCTCTGAAGTAGGTATTTGGTAAGGAATGTCTGGGAAACCAGAAATTACTGCAGACTCCATAATGTGGGAACTATGCGCTGAAGCAGGGATCACCGCTATGTGGGCGACAGGCTGGTTCAGCGAAACACCCGGGAGAAGGAACTCTGCGAGCAAGCTTAGGGAAAAACCTGACTCCTGAATACATTTATCAGGAACCAGAACTTTAGCCGAAGTCTCCGGAGACGAAACTGCGGAAACTTGAGCTGAAGCAGGGGATTTATAGCAAAGAATATCTAGGGACTCCGTACGGTTATGGGAATCCCTCAATGCAACCTCTGCTGTCTGATTTGTGGACTCATTCTCTGAGGCTAAAACGAAGGCATTAACTTGGAGGCAGCAAGAATTTACAGGGGTTAATGCAGACAATGCCTGAGAGTAAAACATAGGTAATCTCTCTGTATTAGGAGAGACCAGGAATCTCTCGTCTGAAGCTAGGGGCGTGACCATGGCTGGCAGAGAACAGGGATTTACCAAAGGAAACTCAGAGAGCTGCCCCACAGGGGTTAATACAGAAATAACCCTGGGAACAGAACTTAGGGATTCTTTCTCTGACGGGGAAAGCGCACAGGACTGCCTAGCAGAGTTTAAAGCTGGAAAACCCTCAAGAGCTGGAGTGACAGATTCGGAGTTAGAAATAGGGGAACAAAGGGACTTATTCTCTGATAGTAGAACCTTAGTGTTGGCTAGTGAAACATATGTATTCTCCAGGGGAACCTCACAGGACTGCTCGGCAGGGGTTAAAGCTGGAAAACCCTCAAGACCTAGAGAAAGGACTTCTGAGCTAGAAATAGGAGAACTAATGAACGTATTCTCTGATACAAGAACATTAGTGCTGGGTAGAGCAACATATGTATTCTCCAGGGGAACCTCACAGGACTGCTCGGCAGGGGTTAAAGCTGGAAAACCCTCAAGACCTAGAGAAAGGACTTCTGAGCTAGAAATAGGAGAACTAATGAACTTATTCTCTGATACAAGAACATTAGTGCTGGGTAGAGCAACATATGTATTCTCCAGGGGGACCTCACAGGACTGATCGGCAGGGGTTAACGAAAACATATCATTGGTGTCAGGGAACCCGGCCATACACTCAGGGCAAGGATCCGTGGTAGACCAGGGATACAGCCAAGCGGCAGCGAAGCTGGCGAGGGGAGGATCCTGTTCCTTTATGCAAATGTCCAATGTCATGGAAAGGATATGGAGTGTTTTTTGGGCATCAGCCAACATGAGGAGAGGGTCCTCTTTTGCTATATAAATGTCTAAAGACAAGGCCAGGGAAGAGAGTTCCTTTTGGGCGTCGTCCAATTCTAAAGGGTACACATTTTCCCAAGTTAAAGGGTAACCAGGAAAGCAAATACAAGCGGCCAGCGATTGTTTTAAGTCCCGGAGGCGGTAAACCTTCATCATGAGATCATTACGGCATTTGTTTTGCAAAGGGGTTAAACCTACAAACACAATCAGATCTTCAATCAGGGGTATTATCTCACATAGAAACTGGTATTCACACTGGGACTGGTTTACAGGCTGGGACAGGCTTTCAGACAGAAACTTACCAACCCTCACCACAGGGCGGTCCGAGTTTGTGCGGCCGAGCATACTGTCAGGGTTCTGCTCGCCACAAACCAGGACCGGACCGCGAGGCTGAGGTGGGGTTGTAAAAGCACCGACCTGAGACCGCGCAGGCTGATCCGGATTGCGCAGTTCGTAGTCATATGTCGCAGGATCAGGATTGGAGAAGACAGCGTCGTCGTTGTAGAAGCCAGGGTCAGGACAGGAGACATCAGGATAAACATTGTTCAGGCAAGAGTTCGGCAACAGGTAGTCAGGAGAGCCCCGCTTCAGCTTAGGAGCGCGGGGTTGGCCTCTGCGCGAGCGACGACCATGGCCCATGGTACTGGTCACAGGAGATGGTAGGCAGACCAGAGTAGCACACCGCTTTGCTGCACGGGTGCACCAGTGCTACAGCGCAAGAGTCCTGAGCGGGCTAGGGAATCCTCTGTCTCAGCGCAGGAACCAGGACACGGCCTCTCTAGATTAGGGAAAGAGTAGGCCCCAGGAACCAGGAAGCTGAAGATACACAGGGAAACCTCCGCTTCAGTGCAGGAATCCAGGAGACTGAAGAACGCAGGGACGAAACATCCGCTTCAGTGCAGGAATCCAGGAGGCTGAGGGACGCAGGGACGAAAACCTCTGCTTCAGCACAGGAGAACAGGAGTGGACCGCTGCGTGACTATAGCAGCCGGTCACAGGAAACAAGGAGCTGAAGTGAACAAGAAGAGTACTCAGCTACAACACAGGAGACTGGAGCAGACCGCTGCGTGAATATAGCAGCCGGCCTTAGGAAACCTGGAGCTGCAGACAACAAGGAGAATACTCCGCTTCAGGATGAGAGACAGGAACAAGCGAGGGCTTGTGGCAGAACAGATAGTGACATCCAGGAAGGACTATGCTTGGCAGGGAGCATTATGGGAAGACAGTACTTAAAGGCCAGCGGGCCAATCCCCGGAGGGGGGTGTGAAGGTACTGCTCCAATGAATGAATGCAAGTCTAGGTTGCAGTGATAGGCTGCACAGCTGCAGTAGATACCAGAGGGAGTGTGTATAGCTTTGGTGAGTGAATCCAGGCTGCAGCAAACATCAGGAGAGGTGCTCCAGGACTGCACTTGTCTGCAAGGTAAGGCAACCAGTAAACTGCGGAGCGGATTCCTTACAGCAACAGTCCTGAATTTGGGGTATACAGCTTCTTAAGTACAGGAAAAACAGGAACCAGGTCTGAGTCCCTGATTGGACACATAGGCTTAGTTGCACTGCCTCCCCTGTGACTCACTAAAGCTGCGGGGGGGGGGGGGGAAACCCAGGATTAGTCCTGGCAGGCCTGCTCTTACCAGAGCTTACTGCCAGGAGAAGGGCAGACTGATAGCCAGAAACCAGCCCTGGCTACACTATCATTTCAACTCTTAATTTCATTTACTGTCATGTTGATCTGTCCAAAATCAAAATGTACAAAGCTTTCGCCCAACTTCGCGAGCCACGTGAAATTAGCCTTTAAAAAAAAAAAATTGCAGCTGTCCCAGATCGCGAGTGATTAGCCATGTAATAAAATCAACATGCTTTTCAATTTTGTTTAATGATGCTAACTGACATTTAGACCCTGAAATGTAGCTTTTGCTGGAAAGGAGAGGAGAGAGAGAGAAAGAAAGTGCTATTTTGCTACAATAATCAATGATATATTCCTCCCTGCAAAAAATGCGGATATACTGGGTGACAGCGGATTAATGGTGAACATTTTTTGTAATTTCTGAGAAATTTTAGTGCTTAAAAGTTCTTCAAACTGGTTCACCAGGAATTGATTTTGGTCCCAAAATTGGGAAATTGTATGTTACTCTGCTTCTCACCAAATTGAAGAGGCCTTAATGTGGTTTAAAAAAAATATATATATCTTAATATATAAATTTGAAATTTGTGGGGTTGTTGGTAGATGTGGTGAATCTGATTGGTCCGTGGGTCTGTCACTCAGCCTCTGGCCAATCAGATTGGTCCGTATCCCTGCCCTGCACGCCTCTCATTGGCCTGCGTGGCTCTATGACGTCACCCAACTGCCACTCTCTTCTCCTCCTCACTCGCAGCTCACCTTCCCCCTCGGCCTCACCCAACTGCCACACACACGCACCCAGTGGCCCGGACCACCGGCTCCCCCCCATCACCCCCCCACCTATCACCCCCCCAGCTCACCTCCCCCCATCACCCCCCCTCACCCGCAGCTCACCTCCCCGCCGTCTCCCCCCCCCTCCATCACACCCTCTCACCCGCAGCTCATTGCGCGTGCGCACAATGCTCCCGTTACCTAGGGAGGGAGATGGGCGTTGGGGGGTTAGGGTGGTGGTGCGCAGGCACGGCGCCGCCGCCGGACTACATACCCCATCTTCCCCTGCGAGCGGGTGACACGCCGGTCCCGTGACCCGTCCCGCCTAGCTGCTCCTCCCCTTCCCTCTGGTCCCCTTCCCCACGCTCCCTTGCTTGCCCGCATGGGGAGGGAGATGGGCACGGGGGGGGGGGGGGGGGGTGGTGGTGCGCAGTCACGGTGCCACCACTGGACAACATCCCCCAGCTTCCCCTGCGAGCGGGTGACGCGCCGGTCCCGTGACCCGCCCTGCCTGGCTGCTCCTCCCCTTCCCTCTGGTCCCCCTCCCTTGCTTGCCCGGCTCTGTGCAGAGAGAGCCCTTTCTGCAAGGATATGCTGGTTTTAGTATTCTTTAAAGCCCTTCTCACATGTCCAAACTGTGCAGGAAAGGCCTTTTTAGAAGTAGGTTCATGCTGACTCTTCAAATCCGAGTGGTGTGACCAAAAAGGCTCAAACTCTAGTAGCTCTGTCCACTAAAAAATGCTAAAATGCTTCAAATAACTCACAGGAGTTTTTCTTCCCACCTCAAGTTTGGCGAGATAATCTCAATAGATGCAGCCACACAGTCTATTTCAGCTCTACTGGGCATGCACTTAAATAATATGCCTAATTATCTATTCCAGCGGTGCGCAAACTGGGGGGGTGCCAAATTATTTAGGGGGGGGCTCAGGCTGTGCGGCGAAACCTGGGGGCGGCCAGAACTGTGCACGGGCAGACAAGCATCTCAAGCTCCGTGCTGCTGCTTCCCTGTGCTTGCAGCGGGGGCGGGGCTTCTCTCTGCACACAGACCCAAGCCCGCCTCCTTCTCTTCCTGTCTGTTTACTCGCTCCAGTGTTCAGCAGCATGGGGCACTGGAGCATGCAGTAAAGTGGTGGTACTTTCACCTGGGGGGGGGGGGAGTGTGTTGTGATATGAGTGTGTGTGTTATGATTGAGTGTGTATTGTGTCTGTGTTGGTTGTGATATGAGTGTGTGTGTGTGTGTTGGTTGTAATTGACTGTGTGGTGTGTGTTGTGATTGAGTGTGTGTTGTCTGTGTTGGTTGTGATTGTGTGTGTGTTGGGATTGAGTGTGTGTGTGTGTGTCTGTGTTGGTTGTGATTGAGTGTGTGTGGTGTGTTGTGATATGAGTGTGTTGTGATTGTGTGATTGAGTGTGTGATTGTGTCTGTGTTGTGTCTGTGTTGGTTGTGATTGAGTGTGTGTTGTGATTGTGTGTGTGTGTTGTGTCTGTGTTGTGTGTGGTGTGTGTGTGTTGTGATTGAGTGTGTGTTGTGTCTGTTGGTTGTGATTGAGTGTGTTGTGATTGAGTGTGGGTGTGTTGTGATTGAGTGATGGTTGTTATTGTGTGTGATTGTGTGTGTGTGTTGTCTGTGTTGGTTGTGATTGAGTGTGTGTTGTGATTGTGTGTGTGTGTGTGTGTGTTGTGTCTGTGTTGTGTGTGGTGTGTGTGTTGTGTTTGATTGTGTGTTGTGTCTGTTGGTTGTGATTGAGTGTGTTGTGATTGAGTGTGGGTGTGTTGTGATTATTGTGTGTGATTGTGTGTGTGTTGTCTGTGTTGGTTGTGATTGATTGTGTGTTGTGTCTGGGTGTGTGTGTGTGTGTTGTGATTGAGTATGTGTGCTGTGTCTATGTTGTGATTGTGTGTGTATGGGTGTTGTGATTGAATGCAGTGGTGCACAAAATGGGGGACGTACGCTCTCCCAAGCTTGGCGCTTGGGGAGACAAGCAAAATTGACTTTGAAGCACGCTCAGCAGCAGTCAACGCGCACACAAAGCCACACAAACACACACAGAAATAGCCCCGATCCATGCCCCCCCCGCTCGTGCTTGCAAAATTATGCAGGACACCCTGTGCTCATGTTTGGAGAGTTGGTGATGTCACCGCTCTCAGCAGCAGCGTGGACGCAGCCTAATATTGCAAGCGCGAGCTGTTGAAATAAGTATTTAGACATACAGGTAAACCCCGTTATAACGCGACCCGTTATAACGTGAATCGGTTATAATGCGGTTTTCACGTGGCTCCCGTTTTTGCACACTACACACACTGCACACACTGCACACACTGCACACACTGCTCACTGCACGCACTGCACACTAATCACTGCACACACTCTCACTGCACACACTCTCACTGCACACACTCTCACTGCACACACTGCATACACTGCACACACACTGCTCACAGCACACTGCACACACTCCCAGCACTCACTGCACACACTCCCAGCACTCACTATACACTGCACACACTCTACACTGCACGCACACACTCTACACTGCACGCACACACTCTACACTGCACGCACACACTCTACACTGCACGCACACACTCACACTGCACGCACACACTCCCACTGCACGCACACACTCCCACTGCATGCACACACTCCCACTGCACACACACACTCCCACTGCACGCACACACCCCCACTGCACGCACACACTCCCACTCCCACTGCACACCCCCACTGCACACTCTCCCACTGCACACACTCCCACTGCACACACTCCCACTGCACACACTCCCACTGCACACACTCCCACTGCACACTGCACACACCAGACACTCCCAGCACTCACTGCACACACTCTCACTGCACACACTCTCACTGCACACACTCTCACTGCACACACTCTCACTGCACACACTCTCACTGCACACACTCCCACTGCACACACTCCCACTGCACACACTCCCACTGCACACTGCACACACCAGACACTCCCAGCACTCACTGCACACACTCTCACTGCACACACACTGCACACACTCTCACTGCACACTGCTCACAGCACACAGCTCTCACAGCACTCAGCTCTCACAATACACTCACATGTCAGCAGCCCACCCCTCCCCTCACATGTCAGCAGCCCACCCCTCCCCTCACATGTCAGCAGCCCACCCCCCCCTCACATGTCAGCAGCCCACCCCCCCTCACATGTCAGCAGCCCACCCCCCTCACATGTCAGCAGCCCACCCCCCCTCACATGTCAGCAGCCCACCCCCCCTCACATGTCAGCAGCCCACCCCCCCATACATGTCAGTAGCCCCCCCCCTCACATGTCAGCAGCCCACCCCCCCCCCCCATACATGTCAGCAGCCCCCCCCTCACATGTCAGCAGCCCACCCCCCCCCCCTCACATGTCAGCAGCCCACCCCACCCCCTCACATGTCAGCAGACCACCCACCCCCCTCACATGTCAGCAGCCCACCCCTCCCTCACATGTCAGCAGCCCACCCCCCCTCACATGTCAGCAGCCCACCCCCCCACATGTCAGCAGCCCACCCCCCCTCACATGTCAGCAGCCCACCACCCCTCACATGTCAGCAGCCCCCCCCTCACATGTCAGCAGCCCCCCCCTCACATGTCAGCAGCCCACCCCCCACCAGCCCGTTTTTCACACACACACCCCCACCAGCCCATTTTTCTCACACACACACACACACACACACACACACACACACACACACACACACACACACACACACACACACACACACACACACACACACACTTAGATCAGCTCAGCACATCTTCTCTCCCCGGTACTAAGCCTAAGCCCCGCCCCCTCATGCTCTGACCTCTCCGGAAGAAAAAAAAAAAAACGGCTGCTGAGAGGGAGAGGGGAGAGGGAGAGGGAGAGGGCTGGGAGAGGGAGAGGGCTGGGAGAGGGAGAGGGCTGGGAGGGAGAGGGGAGAGGGAGGGGGCTGGGAGAGGGAGGGGGGCTGGGAGAAGGCTGGGAGAGGGCTGGGAGAGGGAGAGGGCTGGGAGGGAGAGGGGAGAGGGCTGGGAGGGAGAGGGAGGGGGCTGGGAGGGGGCTGGGAGAGGGAGGGGGCTGGGAGAAGGCTGGGAGAGGGCTGGGAGAGGGAGAGGGAGGGGGCTGGGAGAAGGCTGGGAGAGGGCTGGGAGAGGGAGGGGGCTGGGAGAGGGAGGGGGCTGGGAGGGAGAGGGAAGAGGGAGGGGGCTGGGAAGGCGCTGGGAGAGGGAGGAGGCTGGGAGGGGGCTGGGAGAGGGAGGGGGCTGGGAGGGGGCTGGGAGAGGGAGGGGGCTGGGAGAGGGAGGAGGCTGGGAGGGGGCTGGGAGAGGGAGGGGGCTGGGAGAGGGAGAGGGCTGGGAGAGGGAGGGGGCTGGGAGAGGGCTGGGAGAGGGAGGGGGCTGGGAGGGAGACGGAAGAGGGAGGGGGCTGGGAAGGCGCTGGGAGAGGGAGGAGGCTGGGAGGGGGCTGGGAGAGGGAGGGGGCTGGGAGGGGGCAGGGAGAGGGAGGAGGCTGGGAGGGGGCTGGGAGATGTAGGAGGCTGGGAGGGGGCTGGGAGAGGGAGAGGGCTGGGAGAGGGAGGGGGCTGGGAGAGGGAGGGGGCTGGGAGGGAGAGGGAAGAGGGAGGGGGCTGGGAAGGCGCTGGGAGAGGGAGGAGGCTGGGAGGGGGCTGGGAGAGGGAGGGGGCTGGGAGAGGGAGGGGGCTGGGAGGGAGAGGGAGGGGGCTGGGAGGGGGCTGGGAGAGGGAGGGGGCTGGGAGGGGGGCTGGGAGAGGGAGAGGGCTGGGAGGGAGAGGGGAGAGGGAGGGGGCTGGGAGAGGGAGGGGGCTGGATGAAGGCTGGGAGAGGGAGGGGAGAGGGAGGGGGCTGGGAGAGGGAGGGGGCTGGGAGAAGGCTGGGAGAGGGCTGGGAGAGGGAGGGGGCTGGGAGAGGGAGGGGGCTGGGAGAGGGCTGGGAGTGGGAGGGGGCTGGGAGGGAGAGGGAAGAGGGAGGGGGCTGGGAAGGTGCTGGGAGAGGGAGGAGGCTGGGAGGGGGCTGGGAGAGGGAGGGGGCTGGGAGGGGGCTGGGAGAGGGAGGGGGCTGGGAGGGAGAGGGGAGAGGGAGGGGGCTGGGAGAGGGAGGGGGCTGGGAGAAGGCTGGGAGGGGGCTGGGAGAGGGCTGGGAGAGGGAGGGGGCTGGGAGGGAGAGGGAAGAGGGAGGGGGCTGGGAAGGCTCTGGGAGAGGGAGGAGGCTGGGAGGGGGCTGGGAGAGGGAGGGGGCTGGGAGGGGGCTGGGAGAGGGAGGGGGCTGGGAGAGGGAGGGGGCTGGGAGAGGGAGGGGGCTGGGAGAGGGCTGGGAGAGGGCTGGGAGAGGGAGGGGGCTGGGAGGGAGAGGGAAGAGGGTAGGGGCTGGGAAGGCGCTGGGAGAGGGAGGAGGCTGGGAGGGGGCTGGGAGAGGGAGGGGGCTGGGAGAGGGAGGGGGCTGGGAGAGGGAGGGGGCTGGGAGAGGGAGGGAGGGAGAGGGAGGGGGCTGGGAGAGGGAGAGGGCTGTGAGGGAGGGAGGAGGGATGAATCGCCACCGTTTTTTTAAACTTTTTTTTTTTAATTTATTTAATTAACTGGCGCCCGGCCAGAGTCATCGCGGGCCCCACAGAGAGGCCAGACGGGCCGCATGTTGTGCAGGCCTCTTCCTTCCTTCCCTCCTCACTCCCTCCCTCCCGATCAGGTGCGCGGCGGCCATTTTTTTTTTTTAATTAGCGCGACCCTGTTACTAACGCGGTGGTCTCGGGGTGGACCCCGAGGACTGCGTTATAACGGGAGTTACCTGTATTTGTATTTACATTGTATACCGTTTAATAAAGGGTTTTTTTTCCATGTGATTTTGATTACATCAGGCAGGGGGGACCCCAGAAATTTAATGGATGAAAAGGGGGGCTCGGCATAAAAAGTTTGTTCACCCCATATCTATTCTATTGTAATGTCTGCCTTCTACGCTACTGGCTAAGTTATGATGTAGGCCGACTTTGAAAACATATTTCCCCTACATAAATATCATTACAAACAAAAACATTATCACATTTATATGAACTATCTGGGCCACATTACATGCCCTATTATCTCATTAAATGACAAGTTGATTCAAAAGCACATTGCTTAATTACGTAGCTGCCTATTTAAACCCCCATTTTCTGTTCATAATATATATATTTTTAAACTATTAAGCACTTCGTGTTTTTGAACATACTGTAGTTGTTGTTTTAAGCTCACATTTATTTTTAAACTTGCTTATTTTGACAATTATTTTTGGCGGCTCCTTTTGGGTGTTGATGGTGCTGTTGGTATTGAGGTTTCCCTGGCTCCTGATCATGTACGTGCACCCCGTCTTGACGTTTATGGACGTGCTGTGTCCTGCCTTGACATTTCGAGGGGTTATGAAGTCGTTGTGGTTTCTTGGGTGCATGGAGCTGGTCCCTTTATTACAGCAAAGCCATCTTTTAATATGCTGCACATCTCTGCTAAGTTTGCTACAATTTGCTTGTTTGCGATGGTCTGCTTCATGTGTTTTTCCAGCTGTTTGGTTTGATATGTCACAATCAAATATATGACAACGTTGGTGTCCTCCAGGCAGTGATGGAACTACTATATGGGCAGCCGGTTGAAATGATGCCCATCCATCAAGAACACTTGCTGCTGTGACAAAATAGAGTAAAAAATATTCTGGTAGACTTGGCGACCTCTTTCCTTCAATGACCCCCCCCCCCCCTTCACTAGCCCCCTTAAATAAACACATACAACTCCACCTCTGCCCTAATTTCCTGTCATAAATGCCATCTCCTGGCCCCTATTAATACCTTTTTTGGACATGGATTCCATATGGCACTTCTCCCCCCCAATTCAGGGGGCTCTGTCTCCTGCTTTACTATGAAAGGGAGCGGGGGTGAGCCGGGACAAGCGTGGTGGCTGCGGGAGAGCCCAGCCGGCACTGGAAGTTGGGCCTTACCAAAGGTCAGGCCCAACTTCAGTGTCCGGCTGCTGGGCTTCTGGTTGCTGTCGGACCTCTGGTTGCCGTTGGGCCCCAGCTCTCCCCCACGCTGGGCCTTCTGCCAGTGTGCCCCAGAATCTGGGCCCAGCTCCCGCCGCACTCCGGCGTGAGAGAAAGGCCCGGCGCAGGTGAGAGAGGCAGGCACACAGGAGGCCTGGTTTGGGAGAGAGGCCCGAGGCAGCTGGGGAGAGTGGGGACAACAGAGGCCTGAGACCATTCCCAAGGTATTTGGGGGTGCATTGTATGTATGGGGGAGGTTGTATGTATTTGTGGGGAGTAGTGTATGTTTTTGAGGATTGGGGTTAGTGTTATATGTATTTGGGGATGGGGGGTAAAGTTGTATGTATTTGGGGATGGAGGTAGGGTTTTATGTATTTAGGTATGGTGGGGGTGTAGTATTGTGTGGGGGGTATTATTGTGTGTGTTTTGTGGGGGGTAATTATTGTTGGGGGATTGTCTGAGCATTGTGGGAGGGACAATTGTATGGGTATTAGGTGCGGGAATTGTGTGTGTGTGTGTGGCCATGGCGGGTTGAGGGAATGAGTGTGAAGAGGGAGCGGTATTGAGTGAGAGGGGGATAATTGAGTGATAGCAGAGGGGGGAGGTTGAAGAGGAGGGGAGATTTGAGAGGGATGAGGAGGGAGTGAGGAAGAGAGAGGGGACGATTAAGAGACAGGAGGGGAGAGAAATACATGGGGAGAGGGGGGGGGGAGAGGAGGGGAAGAGCGAGTAGGTGTGAAAGGGGGCTTGCAAGACCGGGACACGGGGTGGGAGAACCTGGTCGAAACTCCAGTCCTGTGCCTCAAGAAATCTGTCTACTGCCCTGGATCCTGCTACCTTACATCAAAATGCACTACTATAGTTTTTGTAAATGTGTCTTAAATTAGGTTTACTCCTTGGGAACATTTATTTGAAACCCTATTCATGTCAAAGTGTGCCTTTGCATTCCAGTAAAAATACTTTGATTTGCTGATCATGAGATTACAAACAACATAACTTTATTAAATGAGACTATTACACTCATGTAGAACATATGTTCTGCCTTTAGGGGAAACAAATTATCTCAATAATCTTTAAAAGATACAGAGAATATGTGCAAACATGTTATGTGATAGTTCTATCAGTTCAATCACTTGTTATTTAACTGGTGCTGCTATTTTTACATGAGTTTTGTTTCCAACTGCCATACCTGTCAAAACATGCACACAGAATCAGCAGTCTCAGAGGCCCCTGTTAAATATAGTTAGAAGGGGGAGCAATTAACATTGCATCAAGTTCCATGCGAATGGATAGATCATTGAGCTTTACTCATATCGGTACTTGACTTAGAAATGATAAAAGTATTTGGGTCAGATTTGGTTCAATGGAGGCTTGTTTACAAAAAATCCATAATTTAGTTAAACAAGTATAAAATATCTGTGTTTTTATGTTTTGTATATAGCAAATGAAAATATCACTTGTGAGAACATTTGCATATCTCTGATTTGTCTGCAATCCTGCCTTTCACCATTATCTCCTAGCATACAATGTTTCCACTGTAACAAAGGATTCTGGGAATGACACAATCCCATCTTTTGTGGATTTTTTTCAGATATTTTGATAAGAGCATTTTAATGGTGGTAATATCTGTATTGCATGTGACATTGGGATGAATAAAGGAAGCAGGTTTGAGGAAAGTACAGAAAGACAGGCAGGTACACTTCTGGGATTTTTGCTGTTTCCTTTATTAACATGTGTTTAAACCAAATCAGGATTGCGCCTTGAAACAATACAGCACACTAGGAATTCCTTTTGAAAGAACTCTCTTATTTGTCCATTAAAGATATAAAAACCTACAACAGGCCAACACCTGTATCCCTTTGGGTGAAACCACGTCATGAGGTTCCCATATGGGCTTTTTGCACGTTTTATAGGGGAGATCACATCTTGCCATCTGCTCCAGCACTAAAAGGGTCAGAAAAGATACACTTGCTTTGTACTCCTTGTGTGAAATTAGCATATAATAGCCTATTGGTGGTACAGTCTGTCCTCTGGCAGGATCCTCTCAAAACTGCCACTAGCATTAATCCAAATAAAAATAAAAGAGGTTAAACGCACACACATAACAAAAAGGTAAATTCCAATCATTTATTGGTGCAATGAGACCACATGCACAAAGTTTTCAGGTACAGAATCCTCCTTCTTCAGGTAAAACCGGAAAATCATTCCACCAATAAATGTTCTGAATTGACCCTTATATGTGTGTGCCTCTAACCTCTTCTTTTTCTATTCACACTAAAAGGGTTAAGCGATCAAACACTACAGCATGGTTTGCCTTTTTAAAGGACAGTTCAGCCGTTTCATTTTAAATAACAGTATCTGTAAAGTTATATGATTGGGTGCACAGATTTTGCAGAAAGAGCTTTGATTTTAACGTTAAACATTTAAACATATCCTTTTTGAATATCCATTATGACAGGATTGATTTTCATTTCAGGTCTATACTGTTGTGATAGGGCTGAGGATCATGTTTGCCAGTCAGCTTGTAAAAGGATTCTCATGTCTATGAAAACCGAGCTTGAGATTGTTGACAGCCTGATTGAAGGGTGTAAAACCATGCCTCTACCTCAGGATCCTCTCTGGCAGTGCTTCCTCGAGAGTTCTAGGTCATCTCATCCTGGGATCACCATAGCTCCTCCACATTCCACGGGCCTTGATGGTGCTAAGCTACATTGCTGCTCAAAGGCCAACTCATCGATATGCCGGTAAGTAGCTACCTTTACTCTGAATGTCTATTCCAGTGCTTCCAACTGCTGCAGACCATTGGCAGTGACTGCACTGATGTTAAGAAATGCAACATAGGAGCATATTATACACTTATGGGACATGGTGGTTGGCTTTGGAAAATAGCGAGTTAACAAAAAAAGCTGTCATATTGTTTACCATGTAGAAGACTGAGACGCCAGCACCTTCACTGGTAAGTGTGTTGGGAACCTTGGGGCTCTAAAGCAGAAAACGTCGCGGCTGAGCTCCTGGAACCCCAAAGTTCCCATCCTGTGAGAAATAAAGGGGGGGGGGGGGGTTAAAAAATTTATTGAAATCATCAATTTAAATATGTCCTCCCGTATTCTATCTTATCTATCCATTTTATTGGTCAAAAGATAGATTTAGTTTTCTTTTTGTAATGCTTTTGCTCCCAAGATCGCAGCGGAAATGACAAAGTTACAGTGAATGAAGTAGAAATAGCAGTGTTCCTCCAGTTGCGAAAGTGCAGGTTAAATGAGTTCTTCGGTATTAGGTGATACCTTTCTAATTTGAACCAGCAATAGATATTATAGGACAAGATTTTGAGAGTTTTCCTCAGGTGAGCAGCGCTGATTTACAGAGATTCCATGAGCACCCAGGTGTAAAAACAAACAAGATAACAATCTAAGGCAGGAGATGTGGAGAATTAATTGCAGAAGGTAAATGAACAGACGGCAATAAACAGATAAAAGGGTTACTGAGGGCACAAACAAAGTGTACTAATGAAAGAATATTTAGTGCCTACACAGAAACTGCTTTTCACTATCTGAGAAACCGCTTAGTAGTAAGGCAAATTTGGAGAAACATTATTTTCATTTTATGTCTCTTTGCGTCACTGTATCAAAGTCTTTGCTTGTTTGTTTACACTTTATACGTTATTTAGCAATTTACAGATTGCCAGGAGCAGGACTCAGGGAGGAATTACATGACGCGCAGATAATAATTTGATGGATAAAATTCTGTGTTCTCGTGGATCGATTTTTTTTAACTTATGTCACATGTAGGAAAGTATTTCTTACATTTGGTGAAAGCATAAAATGTAGCAGCATATCAAATCAAATTTCTCTTTGCACTTTCTTTATGTTGATACATCATTGCAAAAATATTGACTTTTGGATATCCTCAAAAATAGGAAATATCTAGGATATCTGACATTTATGAAGTAGTCCAGCTTTAGGCAGCAATCCTGGGTATAATTTTTTTTGATTGTTTATCCTGAACCGGCAGACAACGTACGTTTTTATTGGTGACCGCAGCAGCCATGTTTGTTATCTGCCGCCATATTTGTAGGTTATTTTTGTGTCAAAGCTGGCAACCAGGTTCTCAGCTCTGGGAGACCCTCAGTTCAGGTAAGATTTAAAAAAAAAAAAAAGTAGGAGAAGCGGCTGCTTTTTTCCCCTCAAAAGTATTCAACATAAGGTTCTCTGCACCCCCTTCATAAAGTATATAACGTTAAATCCATTTAGAAATTGCAAATATTCCATCTTCCATAGCAATACTTATTATTTTTTTAAATCACAGAAAATGTGTACGTTCTCAGTTTTAAGGTAGTAAAAACGACTCTTTTTTGACCTAGTTTAAAAAAAATGGAGCAAATAATGTGATGGGATAATAATTCATCAGGAAATAAAGTGAATATGAAGCTCTGGATGTGTTCTTGCGGATTTCATCAGACAACATGATCTTTACTATGTGGGCTCACTGTATAATGGCTAATTACTGTACATATTTTTCCATTTTCTTTTAGCAGTATATAGAAAATGTTTCCTAAACAATTTAAATTGAACGGATCTAAACTTAAAATTTAAGATAACCCATGAGCAACACCTCATTTATTAAAGTTTCATATATTAGTGATTTTAAAAAAAACATGTTTTTTTTAAAAACATTTTCTCCTTGCCTGGGAAAAGGCTTGTATCTTAGAAAATATTGTCCATTTTTGTTTAAACCTTGATATTTTTCAGTCTACACAACCGGGAGGACGTAAGTTTGCATCCAATAATTATTGCACTAGCAACCACAAGTACCTATATCTTATAAGTGGTCAAACTACGTAATGTGCAGACTGATGTTTGTGACAATAATCTGTTTTTTGTTTTTCAGGGAATTGTGCACTAAATTATACAGCACAAGCTGGGGAAATACGCATAGCTGGCAGGAGTTTGATCTTGCTTGTGAATATAACCCGTTGGAAGCACCAATGTTAACATGCTTGGCAGATGTGAGAGAACCCTGTCAACTAGGCTGTCGGAACCTCACATACTGCACCAACTTTAACAACAGGTAAGGCATTTTTCGTGATGGGCCCTTCTGTATGTAACATTCAAGAAGGAGGTACATGTACCATTCAAGTAACATTCAACAGTACTGTAGGCTGATTGGTAGTCGTAATTAAAGCAAATACTGATGTGCACATACTACAGTATGTATCAATAATTGCGATATCTTCATACAGTTTATTCTGATGTCAGAAGTCCAGGCTGACAAAGGGTAGCTAGATTTGCTTGCATGAGATTTTTAGCGCCATGCATTTTTACTGGTGACATATTTAGTATATAAATAAATGAAGTGAGGGGTAGCATCATTAGAGATTTCCTGGTGATACTTGCATATTATGTGAATGTCCCGGCTCCTCTCGCCCTCAATTGAGTATGCAAAGCTTATTTGCGCATGTTAAGTTTATGTGTCATGAATTTGCAGTGTTATGGTTAGTACATTTTGTGAGTCCCCCCCACCCCCCCCAACTATCTGCAAATGTTTCCAACAATTTCACATTACACAAGCCTTCTCAAAAATCAGCAAACTTTGCTAAAAATATCTTAAGAAAAAAATCATTGATAAAAACGCCACATATACCCCATATACAGATAATTAACATAAGGCCTCTATTCAGTTTGCTCTGCAGCCGCTTCCCAGAGCTAGAGAAGCACATTGAATATTGAATCAGGAACCAGGAGTTTTACAATCAAATATGCAAGTAGCAACTTTATGCGCTATTTTAAATTTTTGTAAAAACTATGGAAACTTTTGTCTACTGTAATAAATGTCCAGAATTTGGCACAATTGACAGATGATGAGAATGTCACGGTAGACCAGACATTCAACAGGGATCGCAAAACCAGGCAGAATGAGAGGGTTAAATACCACAGGTTTATTTTGGCTAGAGCCAACATGGATCTTACCACAAGCTCGGAGTACAGGGGACTCCTAACTCACTAGGTTCAGGGCGCTGCCGTAGCTAGCTTTCCCTTGATGTCGCTTTGATTCATCCATTCACAATCTCAGTAACTAGGGATAACCACCCTTGATCCATAGTTCACTTTTCTAGTTGACCTCTAATCACAGAGACCAACCATGAAAAACTGTGAAGCCCTGATCGGTTTATATAGTTGGAGAACTAGGGGCCTACCAAACAGCGGAGACCTGTCCTCCGCTGAGCCAATCAGGGACCTGGGGCTCAACCGGATGGACCAATCGGCGACATGGATGATGACAATGGCTAAAGTCAGCTTTAGAGGCAGGACTTGGTGAGTGTGGGAAATTAGAACTGACCAATGGGAATCGAGCCGACAGGGCTAGGACCCAGGTCTCCAATTCTAATTACAGCTCCATACCTCCCGCAGTGGTAGAAGCCTGGCTGTCGGGGAGAGAACAATGCACTGCTTTTTGAGCATGTACATTCCCAGCAGGGGGGATCGACCTTCCTTACCTCACCATTGTCCAGAGACACCGTACCTGCCCCCCCCACAAAGGCTAGTCCCTGACTCATTGTATGCTAGCCACTTGATTATTGTTAGTGGCCCAAGAATACAATAAATCACATAGACAGAAACCACAGAAATACCTAATAAACAGTACTCTACATATCACCAGCTCAGGATTACATATTAGTAAGGTTGGCAGCCATTTTACAGCCTAGAGATGGCCAGTTAACCCTAAAACTGGGCTTTTATCTTGATTGGTAGGGGAAATGATCGGGTTTAACCTTTTAATATACCGTGCACCTACCATCACAGAGAATATTTTAGCACATCGCAAATTACTGTCCTTAACAATGCCAGGAAGTTTGGTTAACTGCTGCTCTCTTAAAAAAAACGTAGTTCCTGGTTCCTGTTTGATCCAATTAGATTCCAATTCCATTCTAAAATCAAATATACGTAACTATGCTTTTTATTACACTTTGCTATTATCAGGTCATCACTGAGCACAAATAATTTCTAATGTGATAGTTTTCTCTCAATCCTTCTGCTACATATACTCAAGACATGCCCATGTGAAAGTTGTGAATAAAAAACACAAGTCTGAGGATATGTTTTGCAGAATGACAAATAAGTTTATTGCAGTGTATAGTGCACACGCAGAGGAGAGTTTCAAAATAAAACTCCCCCAACGACATGATGGCATACAGGCCTTATTTATACACAAAATACTAAGCCCACGCCCCCTATACGAGGTTGCGTGTGCGTCACTACGTAAACAAAATATGAATATGAACACATCGAGTTAATAACATTATTATGGGATGCATAAATGAAATGAATCAGCAATAACACTTTATTCAAGCCGTTGACCTTTTCTCTACATACGGAACTTCATGGGCACCTCCCTCGGAATGCGAGACATGGTGTTATCTATCTTTTATTTTCATAACATTTGCGCTTTTTCTCCCCTCTTCAAGGTCTTTTTGTAGTTAGCTGAACAGCTTAATATCAAAACCTTCCGGAGCCGAAAAGAAAAAAAAATGTGTCTTTATACTAACTTCCATACCAACTTTCATACAGACAATAGACAATATCAGGCACCTAAGATGGATGCTAAACTTAAAATGGCGGCTTAGATCCCAGTGCTGTTATGTCAGACCTCCCCCCCCCCCCCCCCCTTACGTCATATTCTCACTTTGTCACCCATTTACTGTAGTAGGTAAATCATGGGACTTAATAGCATTAATGAAACTATAAAGAAAAAGCATAATCATAGGATTATATGTATATATATATATATAGCAACTGTAAATATTCCTGTATATTAATTTGCATGTCTTAGACAGGTCTGCAACCCTGTCTTTCACCATTATCAACCAGCACACAGCACTTCCACTGCAGAAAGGGATTCTGGGAAATGACATGCAAATGAGCACACAGTGCCACCTTTTATCTCAAGCTCACATTACAT
The DNA here is from genome assembly GCF_040206685.1 of Ascaphus truei. NCBI lineage: Eukaryota > Metazoa > Chordata > Amphibia > Anura > Ascaphidae > Ascaphus > Ascaphus truei. The sequence goes on from NC_134484.1 coordinate 255,930,577, forward strand.
GAGAAACCCTTAGCCAATGCATGCTGCTTTAGACACAGCTTTTAAGCAAGGGCTTGGGAGATGCAAAGCCAGTAAACCCACTCACGGACATGTTTCAACCTTGATGGCTATCATCAGTGTGAGGTTGGTTGCTGGCATTTGCTCAAATGAGATAAGAGTCGGTAATCACCACACTTATTAAGGTTATGGTGGGTAAAAAAAGTGACAAAAACCCTCCACAGTAAAGCATAAAGCAACTGTAAATATTCCTGTATATTCATTTGCATGTCTTAGACTGGTCTGAAACCCTGTCTTTCACCATTATCGCCCAGCACACAGCACTTCCACTGCAGCAAGGGATTCTGGGAAATGACATGTATATATATATATATATATACAGTGCTTGACAAATCACCCAAAAATCTACTCGCTGAACCACAAAATCTACTCGCCACCTAGTCCCGCCCAAGTCCCGCCCCCAACCCCACCCTAGTTCCGCCCCCAACACCGCCCCTAGTCCCGCTTTAACATGCGAGTCTGGAGCCTGCCACGTCAATACTGACCTTTCGCGTGCACGTGACGGGTGTCGACGCGCGCGTTTCGCGAGTGAAACGCTTTCTGAAGGCTAAGCAAGGTCAGTATTGACGTGGCAGCCTCCAGACTCGCATGTGCGAGCAGCTGCCAGACCACACGCGTGCATCCCCTCTGATATTGGGCTAGAGTATTGACAGTTCACTCGTGATTGTCGGAGAGGTGATTATTTGCTAGTTTAATACCTACCAAGGTTCCTCCAGTGGCAGTATTACCCAGGAGGGTGGCGCACATTCATGAATATGTGCATAGGCATACACACAGCCACACCGTCACTGGGTATCTATTAGTCACTTATCCACTCAAGTGTTTACTATCAGCTTGTATTTATTTGGAGACTCTCCTCTTATAGGCAGCTTTTAGTGGTGACACCTATATTTAGGGATGTGCATGGTTACTTATACTATCTTGGCTAGTACAGTACCAGACGGTTGAGCACAGTCATTAATATGTGCACAGGCATACCCATTCAGCCACACCGTCACCTGGTATCTGTCAGCTGTTCTTATTACTAGCTATACATGCACTACATGCACTACATCCCTATTTGGTTGGTTATTACCTGCTTCATATAGGCAGGTTTACTATGCATCCTCACCTCTGCCTCAACCGAGGCAACTGTATTTAGGGAATACTGAACACCAGCTCCGTCACCGAACATTTGATTTAATCCACCTCACTTGTTCGCTTCTTTATAGTACCCGGAGTGTCATATACACTCAACATAGGGTTAATATATGTGTGTCTTTGTTGAATTTTAAAACCCATTATTTTAATCAGTTTAATATTAAAAAAAATTTAAGATTGTCACTAACACCTCCAGTTTGAGTGCTTTATTTGGGTTCTTGCTTCTTTGCTATTTACCTATTACAACACCCATATCACCTTACTGTTCATACATACTTAGTATTTAGCTGTAGCGGGGTTCACACTTTGATAATCTATTGTACTGTTATGTCAATGTTATTTTATTGTGTATTTCTTTTGTTTTGCAAACAAATGGGCAAACGTGCTATTAGCCATTTTTGGCTACAAGTGCTTTTGCCCATTTGTTTGTGTGGTGATGGGGGTAAAGGGGGTGGGAGTAGTTGCCCCGGGGAGGGTTGTTATGCCTCCGGGTTGGTAGAGGGTGAGGTTAACCCCTTAATTACTATAGCGGTTAATCAGAAGCAACATTACACTTCGGTCCGAGGGCATCAAAGAAAGTAACAGAAAGCCATGCACATCATTTTATAATTTAATTAGCAAGGTGGGAGGAATGAAAATGAATTAAGGGCACTGCTTTGTTAATCAAATTTATTGATTCGTAAACACAAAGCACCACAGTTGCTAATTAAATTGCTGTACTTTAAGGTTGCAAACAGCACAATGTGTGACACTAGTGGCTATTATAAGTGATGAGCAAATAAACTGAAAAAGTATTTTGTGCAACACAAACTGTTCCGATACGAAACCCCGGCAGAGTATGAAACAAAAATATGAACAAAAGAGCAAGATTGCTGTTTTAAATGGATGTACATAGAGATAAATATATATATATATATATATATACCTCGACAAATGCACTCGCCAACTCACCTCGGGTCAGTGCATTTTGCCTGTTGTGGAGTGTTACCTGCGACGGAGTACGGCAGCGTTTCCCTCCATTCTCCTACTTTTCCCCTGCAACTTCAAGTGTCTCCCCTGCAGCTCATGTGAAAATGGCTGCGCTGCGTCAAATGACGCTGTGTTGCCATGACAACAACAGGACTCTACGTAATGTCACAACATTCGCTGCGTCAAGTTGCCATGACAACTTGATACATGTGACATCACATAGCATCCTGATGTCATGGCAATGCGGAGTCATGCGACGCCGCACAGCCATTTTCACATGAGCTGCAGGGGAGACAAGCAAAGTTGAGACTGGCGAGAGATGCAGCACCACCCCGCCGCAGGTAAGAGTCGCGAGCGGGTAAGGTGTGGGGGGTGAGAGAGTTTCTTTTTGGGGGGCGAGTTACTTTTTTGGGGAGGCGTGGGATGTTTTAGAATGTGTCGAGCCATGCATGTATATACACGTGTATATATATATTTTTTTAATATATATTTATATATATATATATACATACATACATACATACATACATACATACATTTATTTTTATGTTTCAGACCAACTGGACTCTTCCGAAGCTGCAATGCCCAGTCAGATCAGGGAGCAATGAATGACATGAAACTCTGGGAGAAAGGAAGCATCAAAATGCCTTTCATGAATATTCCTGTTTTGGATATTAAGAAATGTTACCCTGACACGTGGAAGGCAATTGCGTGCTCGCTACAGATTAAACCTTGCCACAGTAAATCTAGAGGAAGCATCATTTGCAAGTAAGGGCTCTCTTTACGAAAGCTGAAAAAATATATATGTTTTAGGGTTTTAGAGCACAGAAACTTTGTAACATAAATTTGAAAAAGTGTTTTGTAGCTTTTATGTAAATAGTCACACCTTAACCTTCACGGAGTTTGTTTTTCTGCGTACAGTAGTATCATGGCTAAAAGGAATGACTAAAGCTTCAAAAAACAATTAAACAAAAAAATGAAATGGTCATCTGTTGAAACATGACGTGCAATCCTATTTAATACTGTATATGTGACCTGCACCCCTAACACTGAAAGGGGTAGTAGAGGCACTGTTGTGTTTTATGAATCCTTATATGCAGGATATTTGGCATGAGTTATAATTAAAAATATGTAATTCCGACAGAAAAATAGCAAACATTAAAATAAAATGACCATAAAGTTAAGGCCATGCCTCCTAAAACCCCACTTCCAAAAGTATTTTTATTTCCTTAAAAAAATATGTTATTTCATTTTCTTTAAAAGTTTCATGATATTAATTGAATAAAAACTGCAGCCACTTTCTGCTCACAAAAAAATAAGTTATGCAAACAAAACAATGTAACTATGAACAATATGGCAGCTTTGCTAAAAGGCTACATTAGCAGATACATTTTTTTAATGGAATGTGTTCTTTTTCCCCCACGCATAATACTAATTCCAGTAGGGCATTTTTCAAGTAAGAGGAGAACCATCTTTACAGGTTAAGAATTCAACATGAGAATCTCCCCCCCCCCCAAGTATATAAAAGGTGTAATATGATTTGATTAGCTGATGCACTAAAGCAAGATGTTTACCCTTTAAATAAAGACAAAACAATGTCTAGTTCTATCTTCCCAAAGCATTTACTATTCCACTATTGCCACATAATGATATGTAAGGCTGGGTATAGCACACATGAAGAAGAGCTACAGCATGTTTCGAAACCTCTATCCATCTACTGTATAAAGTAATATCTTGTTTGTTTTTTCACCAAATGGTATCAAAACAACCGGCTAATGATGTAAATAGTATATAATGCCTATTCCTTTCCTTTCTTCACTGAAGAACAGATTGTGTGGAAATACTTAAAAAGTGTGGAGATCATAGTAGGTTTCCGGAGAGCCACACAGCAGAAAGCATCTGTGACCTGCTCTCTTCCACAGATGACACTGAGGATTGTATCCCACTGGACACTTACCTTCGTAAGTAGGCTCACAGATCTTTAATAAACTCTGATTGTTAACAGCAAGCTCTCCTTTACTGTAGATAAACATGAAAGTTAACTCACCTCTCACCGTTTTATATCCTATTAATGTATTGGCCTGAGATGCAGAAGTTGCTTTGTGAGAAGCAAAGGCATCCAACCAATGTGACAGCAGAGTTTCATACTGCATGGTAGGGCTTCTCAAACTATTCTGTATTACGGATCACTTCAATGTTACGTATCCCTTGGGGGACAACATTCCAGTGACCACAGTTTTAGAAGCACTATTTTATTGCAAGCTCACAAAACAGATGCAGCTCTTTTAAATGGTACATTTATTGCATGGTGCAAGTTAGTACTACTGTAGAAGAAAAAAAGAGGGGGTGGGGATTGATGCAACACAGGAATTCATTACTACCATATTTTATATTCAGCTGATAAACTCGTCACATGTCCATTGAGGGGAAATGTTAGTGGTTTTTTTCTGCTCCAGCTAAACTCGATTTTGAGTCACAGACGTAAATGACTTTCATTTTACCATCTCAGGATCAAGTCCATTGGATAATGCTGTAGAAGAAGTCACACATCCGTGCAATCCAAATCCTTGCCCAGCTAATCACTTGTGTGAGGTAAACAGAAAAGGATGCCACACTGAGGAAACATGTCTACCATATTTTTGTGCACAAGGTAAAAATATATTTTGTCTTAAACTCTGTTATTCTTGATGTTAGAGATATGTTGACTGACTTACTCTAGAATTTAGCCGTCTTTCTAATTGGCTGTGTTTTAGGGATCATCTTATGTAACACGATCAATTTTGACACTGCTTGGCTTTGAAAAGCACATTTTTTAACCTCTAGTTTCAGTGAACCTCTTCATGGACTGCATGGTGACTCTTATTTTCTAGAGCAGGGGTGGGTCATTATATTGGCTGGACGGCCACTTGACAAGCTTCGCGGGCCACACACTTAATGTAAAATCTACAATAAGTCTGTGGCTTGCGAAACGTAGCAAAGCTCCCCTCCTCTCCAGCTTCTCCCCCACATGCTCCCCTCCTCTCCAGCTTCTCCCCCACATGCTCCCCTCCTCTCCAGCTTCTACCCTACATACTCTTCTTCTCACCTGCGTCTCCCCTATCCTTTCTTACCCGCCCTCACTCTCAGCTTCCCTTTCACTTTTCCCACTCTCCTTTCTCTCACACTCTTCCCCCTTCTTTCTAACTCTCCCCCTTCTTCTCTTTTAATCCTCCTCTCCATCTCTCTCACTTCGCCCCCTTCTCCATCACTCCTCCACATCCTCTCTCATTTCTCACACCTCCCCTCTCTTCTCTCTCATCCCTCCCCTTTCACCTCCCTCTCCCTCCCTCTCCCCCCATCCCCCTCTCCCTTTCTCTCTCTCTCTCACACAACCTTTCTCTCTTTCCCTCTCCCTCTCTCTCTCTCTCACTCTCTCCCTCCCTCCTCCACATCCTCTCTCATTTCTCACCACTCCCTTCTCCTCTCTCTCACCCCACCCCTTTCACCTCCCTCTCCCTCCCTTCCCCTCTCTCTCTCTCACACTCTCTCTCCCCCTCCCCCTCTCTCTCCTCCTCCTCCCTCTCTCTCACTCCTCACCCCCTCACTCTTCACAGCCCTGTGCTGTACTTTGCCCACCCCTATTCTAGAGTGTTAGAGCTCCTTCCAATGTTTTTTCTGTTGAATACGTTAGTGTTTTGAATATTATTTCTAATAGGGATTATTGTTCTTCATTTGTCCATTTGTTATCCATACAGGTTGCAAGTTGGGAGAAGCATCAGATTTTCTTGTGCGTCAAGGAGCGCTTATTCAGGTTCCCTCATCAGGAGAAGTTGGTTGTTATAAAATTTGTACTTGTGGACAAAGCGGGACACTGGAAAACTGTATGGAAATGCAATGTGTCGACTTGCAGAAATCATGTATTGTCGGTGGACAACGAAAAAGTGAGAGTGCTATGCACTAGATTGTAGCTTACAGATTTAACCACATTTAGTTGGGCAAGATTATGAATACCTATGTGAGTTGATGTCATATTTGCCAACTCTTCATCCATGAGTTCTCACTTATTTTCCTCCCTAAACTTTTACACTTTGGCATGTGAGTGTAAAGGTACAACATTTATGTTCTGCTCCTAATTAACATGCTGAGGGGCCTATTCACTAAACTTCAATAAGTGCATTAATGCTGGTTAAGTGCCCTTTTCAAGCGATATTGCCATGTTATCAAAGCTTTGTGAATAGCTACACATGCAATATCGCACTAAAATGTTTTTATTAACAAGCTTTAACACTCTGGCTATAAGAAGTAGTGTGGTAGCTGGAAAAATGCCCAAACTCGTGTTTTTACTACTATTCACTAAGCTCAGAGATATTGCACCATAAAATCATGCATTCTTTTCTTGCCTGTAGACAAAATACAAAATAAGTGTCCCCGGCGCTATTAATGTCCAAGATACCGTAGTCCAAATTGATAGTCTTAAATTGGAGACTTCTCTGGATGGTAGATGGAATGTTGAGAGAAAGTTCCAGATCGATGGGGGTGTCCTGAGGGGTATCTCCACGATGGTTCTGGAATGATAGAAACAAAGGGACACACCAATTGCGCAGTAGGTAACAGCACAGGTCCCTATCTAGAACTGAAAAAAGCCCTACTCACAAGATAATCTCTTGTTGGTACAGGGGAGAGAATCTGTACTTGTCCTATCTTCCACATGTTTTTCCACGGACCCCACGTGGTCTGACGTGATTTTTCTTCCCTTAGGACGGCAATTGCACTCGCAGATGGACCCGATACAGCACACCCATGCGTGTAGGGAAATAGGACACGGATAGTGTAGTACGTAATACACTTTAATAAAATACTTAAAACACAAACTACCCACACTTACATTGTATGAGGGATAGTGATGTGACACACGAATGCTGTCCACAACCTGTTACCAGCCTGAACAGCCGACGGAGAGGCTGACTGATTGCAGCACCCGCAACCGGCGAACCAATGGCGTCAGAAATGCAGGGCGCTCTCACGGCGTCAGGTGGCTATGGTGGTCAGACCGGATCAAAATACTAAGCTCCTCCTCCCTTACATTAATCACTTATGATTGTATACACATAATCACTTTTGTTTAGATCACCAATTTGTATGTAGATTAGCGCTTGTAGTGGGTTAAATTGTTTGTTGTTTATTCTTTTCTCGCAATCTAAAAGGTGGCCAGATCGAATTCGCGATTTGCATATCACGGAGTTTATTTTTACTGTATAGGATCAAATCCAGGGGTCTCCGGAGCTGACCCGCATTCATTTCAGCTCCCGGAGACCGCCAGATTCAAACCTAGGTAATAAAAATAAAATTACAGCCAGTTTCATTAGTTTAGCGGCAAACTGCTAAGATAATGAAAGGGTTAAATAGCAGGCACTGCTTTGTTGTTGGTAGAGGGTGTGGGTGAAGATGTAAGTTGCCCCAGGGTGGGTGTTTAGGTTTCCCTACAGGGTTGTAGTAGGAATTAACCCGTTCATTACCTTAGTGATTACAATCGCTAAGGTAATGAAGGGGTTAACCCCTCGTGTTATCCTCTTTCAAGGCCTAAATTCCCACCCCGGGGCAACTACCCCTTCACCCACCCACTCTACCAACAACACAACACAGGAATGAACAAAAGGGCTATTAACCATAGATGGCTAATAGCGCTTTTCCCCATTCAAAAAAACATTTGTTACGCCGGTGCTGCCCGCAGACCAGACCCGTCCCTTATACTGAGGTTGGGAGGTAAAGGAACACACACCCGCAGCAAAAGGAGCGTGTCCGGAGTTGGTGAATAGGCGTTGCCAGGCAGGTGGTGATTGCTAGCAATACTTGCCGGTACCGGTTAAAGAAGTTCCGTTGTCGTTGCCGTTAGCCAAGGTCGGGGTAGGAGAATTCCGGAAGGTCGGAGTCCAAGCAGGAATAGAGAGCCAGGAGGTGACGTCCGCCAAGCCAAGTAGAGTCCTGTGCAAATAAAGAGAGAGAGTGCCAGAGAAGACCTCCGCAGTGGAGACTATGTCGAGCAATGAATGAGTGGCAGGACAGGCAATATAAAGTGTGGCTGACCAGTAGGAAGAGGGGTCAGACCTGGAGGAGTGCATGGAGCTGTCCTGGATAGGTTGTCAAAGGGAGGATACAGGTTAGCAGTCTTTGAGCCTAATTGAACTCTGTGTGTGTGTTGGGGACGGAGCTTCACTGCAGGAGCAGTGAATAAATTAAAAGGATCCTTCACGCGCTCTGTAACAGAGACGGGCGCGCACCCGTGAACAGCAGCAACCGCCCGCCGGGGACGAGGAGGGAATCCCCAAATCACTGAGACTGGAGGGAGCCGACGTCGGGAGCGTCCCGCAGCAGCAGGCGGAACACGAGGTGAGGGGAGGCCATGCTGCGGCCGCCGCGACCCCCGGATCCTCACAGTACCCCACCCTTCAGGGTCGGCCTCAGGACGATCCTCCCAGGGTTTAGATGGAAACTTCCTTCGGAAACGTTTGAGAAGTCCAGGTGCATGGATATCTTTAAGAGGTACCCAAGATCTCTCTGCGGGTCCAAAGCCCTTCCAATGGACCAGGAATTGAACCTTACCTCTTGAGAGGCGGCAATCCAGTATAGCTTGGACCTCGTACTCCTCGTTGCCCTGTATGATCACTGGGTCTGGTTTAAGAGTGTGGTCCGGAAAGAGGGAACTGGAGATGAAGGGTTTGAGAAGCGAAGTGTGAAAAAACGTTAGGGATTCTCATGTTTTGAGGTAATTGAAGTCGGAAGGACACCGGGTTTACCTGCTCCATGATAGGGAAAGGACCCAGGAACCTAGCTGCCAATTTGGGGGATGGGGTTTTGAGATGGATATTCTTGGTAGACAACCAAACCTTGTCCCCAGGCTTGTAGTTGGGTGCAGGTCTGCGACAACAGTCAGCCTGAGTTTTAGATGTAAGGGAGGCCTTTTGAAGTGCAGATTGAATTCTGGACCAAGAGTCCTGTAGGAGGGCGATGTGTTCGTCCACAGCTGGTACTCCAGAAGAGATATTAGAAATAGGTAGGCGAGCCGGATGGAATCCATAATTCATAAAGAAAGGAGTCTCACGAGTGGACTCGTTCCTGGAGGAATTAAAAGCATACTCAGCCAAGGTAAGTAATTCTGCCCAGTCATCCTGAGAGTTAGAGACTAAGCACCTTAAATATTTCTCGAGGGATTGATTAACTCTCTCGGTCTGTCCGTTAGATTGAGGGTGATATCCAGAAGAAAAGGAAGAAGAGATGGCCAGTCTTTTGGTGAAAGTCCTCCAGAATCTGGAGACAAATTGAGAGCCCCGATCAGATACGATGGATGTAGGAATCCCATGGATCCAGAAAATCTCTTTGTAGAAAATATTGGCTAGGGCGGGTGAGGAAGGTAATCCTTTGAGAGGGATGAAATGTGCCATTTTGGAAAAACGGTCCACTACTACTAGAATGGTGTTCATGCCATTCGACCTAGGCAACTCAGCAATAAAGTCCATGGATATGTGTGACCAGGGGCGCTCCGGGATGGGTAAAGGTAAGAGAAGACCCTGGGGTTTCTGACGAGGAATCTTGTTACGTGCACATACCGGACAGGACCGTGTGAATTTGAAAATGGTTTTGGCCATATTGGGCCACCAGAAGGTGCGACGATGAGATCCAAGGTTTTCTTGAATCCTGGATGTCCTGCCGAGCGGGCAGCATGTCCCCAATCAAGTATCTCAGGAACGAACTTGGGCTCTACATACAAAGTGTCCTTTGGAACCTCAAGACCAGTCGGAAGATGTTTTTTGGGATTTAATGATCTTCTCAAGATTCTTGAACGCTGCGACTGCGAGGATCCTTTGTTTAGGAAGGATGGACTCAGTGGTTTTTTCTGGTCTTTCTTCTGAAGAGTATTGTCTAGAGAGGGCATCAGCCTTGACGTTTTTGGTGCCGGGAATGTATGACAAAATAAAATTAAACCTAGAGAAAAATACAATATCTACAAATGTTTAATATTTTTCCATTTCAATGCAGTCATAACAGTAACAATTACACCGAAGAACTTAGAACCATTACTGCTCTAAAAGTAAAGGCTGTCATGGTAAAGCATCAATCTTGCCCAATTTATCTGGATTTTCTTTACAGAATTTAAATCTGAGTGAACCACACTATTTCTATCTCCAGAGCCCCACTAGTTCCCAACATTCGTTACCAGTGTGTCTTCCTGGTCATTTAAACATCCCCCTGATGATCTTGCTGCTTCCTTTTGGACTGCGGGACATGCAAGAATTGGCAACAACGAAACGAGTAAGCATCTTGGGATATAGCAGCCCATGGAGCAAAATATAGCGCAATTCAGACCCGAAGGACCCCCTGGTTTGAATGCTGTAAAAAAAAGTCCATAATGTAGTTACAAAAATAAAATACAAAATTGGATAGGTGCTGCTTTAAATGTTTTTTTTTTAAAGGGCAACCCTATTGTTCATATAATTTTTGTTTATATTTATACAGTAGACCACACTGAATCTGAGATCTGTCAATTTTTAAACAAACCTCACATTGATGAGATGAAAAGGTTGGAACAGCTGTTTGAGTACTGTAGCTTTACTGGCTATGTACTTCTTTAACCAAGGTTGCGCTCAAAAAGCTGTGTAATACTGCAGGCATAAGCTTATGTTTAATGTGAGTGCTCATTCACATGTCATTACCCAGAATCTCTGGCTGCAGTGGAATCACTCTATAATAAGGGATAATGGGGAAATACAAGGTTTCAGACCTGTCTGGGATGTGAATGTGCTCACATCTTGTACTGTTTTTCGATTTTCTGTACACTGTACTGTGGACAGTTTTTGTAACTTTTTTTACTCACCACAACTTGTTTTGTTGTTTGTTCATTCTATTACCTCAAAGATTTAACCAATGTAAGGCTTGTTTTTAATCAAAGTAGACCACCCAGTGACTCCTCTATTAAACCATTTCAATAAAAGTTTGCATAATTTTAATGTTAACACAACTTACATTTGGAGGAAATGTCTAAAGCAAATATTTTTTTATAGAGAAGCAAAATTAAAGACAAACATGTATGACATGTGCATTTCTTAAAGTAGCAGAATTCCCTACTTTTTAAAAATTTTGAACCCCCCTCCTTTTTTTTTTACCAGAATTGAAACTGGGGCGTCCTTGGAGCTAAACTGTTCTTTTTGCAGCTAGGGGACCTCTATTTCTCAAGATACTCACTGGTAAAAAGTAGCACGTTTCAGCCCCCTCCAGGTGAAGCAAAATGGCTGTTTAAATCACCGTGGTCACGTGGACCACTAATAAGCCGCAACGTCTTTTGCTGCAGTTTCTATTGGCCCACTTGACGTATGGGATTTAAAAACCAGCAAGTGCAGGTGCTACTTTTACCGGACATTATTTTGGAAACTCAGGGGTAAAAATATTACAATTCAGCTCTGGTTCCCATCATGCCAAAAAAAAAACGAGGGTTGGTTGCGGGTAGGGAGGGACTGCTTCTTTAACTCTACAGCCATGAATACACTGTATGACGTTCAGTGAATTTTGGGTAAACCCAAGTGATTTAGAAAGGCGCTAAACAACAGTACAGTGATGAATATATAATAAATAAAATATCAGTGAGTTGTAAGGTGAATTAGAAAAATTCTCAACCTACACAGGGAATTTGTACAAGGTCCCTCATAGGCAGTAACGGACATCCAGATTGTAAAGGGAGCGATATTTCAGGAACACCCCAAAAAAGAAATAAACAATAATGGTGCAGCAAAATCACACAACAGTGGAGCAGTGAAGTCTTGGCTACAACAGGTAAGTGAAGAATCAGCGTAAGTTAAAAGCATAAGAAATGTACTCACAATATGTACATCAATAGCGGGCACATAAAGGTATCTTTTGAGGCAGTGTAGTTCACGTCGGGAGAGGTGGTAGTCTGGCCATTCACGTTCACTTCAAAGCTCCCTCAGTCAGATCGCGGTGGACGGCGTCTAACGTCACATCCGTCAAGGACCGACAGCTTCCGGCAAGACGGAGGGAAAAGTAGATGGTAGGACGGCACAGCAGGCTCTTCACCTCCACCTCTGGATCAGGAGCAGCTGCATGCGGTGTACAAGCTCTACGCGTTTCGCTGAACTAAACGTCAGCTTCCTCAGGAGCACTATCATATTATAACTTACATACATTTTTGTTTATTGGTCCACACCATGGTCTCTCCTTGTTGTTTTCCATGAATACTACCGATTGAGAGCGCTTCTGAATATCCATCTATCATGTTTCCCGTTAACGCTGATTCTTCCCTTACCTGTTGTAATCTACTTGAGCCAAGACTTCACTGCTCCACTGTTGTGTGATTTTGCGGCACCATTATTGTTTATTTCTTTTTTGGGGTGTTCCTGAAATATTGCTCCCTTCACAATCTGGATGTCCGTTCAGTGAATGTTACCAGGGCCGGCTCACTGTTACACCCTGTTATTTTCGCTCATGGCCTTTTTGCTCGTTTTTAGGGGGAGATGACATTCACAGTTCTCAAGGAGCTGTAAAAGTGATCGATAAGTAAAAGGAGAGCTTCCTTTTCCGTTTGTGGCACTTACTGAGAGACGCTTTCATCTCGCCACGTTATCTCTATAGAAGCAGTCACATGGTTTGCGATGCCGGGAAGGCCTGTGGCACTCAGCTACCGCAGACCCTGTGACTACGAAAGGGTTAACTTCTCCCTAACTCTTACTTGCATCAACCTTATGTAACACCTTTTCCCCCCCCTATCGCAGACGGGGACCAGGTGGGGAAATACAATTGTGTTACCTGGTGTGGTGCGTTACCTGATAGGCTCACAGAAGACCTGAACCTCCGCCACTGGGAGCCAGGGGTTACCTGATTCGTCGTACACAGCGCCTCCACCTGTAAGGGTTCCCACCTGAGTGGGATGGTCCTCTTACAGGAACCACAATAATAAGACACGCACACAGTGTATGCTAATAACTGTTTACTATTGCTAATACTAATAACTTTGGTACCTGTACCACACAGAATAATGCATATAGCCATACACATAGAAGTGCACCGGGTGCACACATCAACATAAGTATTCCCCAGAGTACCTTATGTCCAAACCCACCCACATGTGATGGAGATAGCGCTATCCCTGGACGTATTGGTGCACTATTTATAGATACCTGCCCGGGGCTCCAGCCCGTGGGTACCGCTATACAACCGGGTTGGATCCGTCTGATCCGACGTGATGTCCTCCTATGCGTGGGGTGACTTCCAGCGTGGATAATATCACCACAGCTCCACACCGTCTGTACCTTGACGGGGATCCGCCTTTAGCCGGCAGGCCACCGTCACTGCTTGACTTGGCCTTCACGAAGATAGTCTCTATGTAACTGAGGGGTCTGAGCCCAGACCCAGCAATCAGGCTGCTCGACACTGAGGGTGTCCTAACTTAACCAAATAGCTAAAGGGGCAGATCTCCTTACGTAGGGCCTGTCCCTGAAGCAACCATAAAATGGGGAATGGTAACTTATCTGGGACCTCTGGGGGTAACTAGGCCTAGTGCTAGGGGCTACTGCTCCCTGCACACACACCCTAACTCACCCAGCTCCCAGCTCCAACTGACACTCTTTTAAAAAGCTGTCTAAACTGTCATCTCTCACAGCTTCACTGGTTGCCTAGCAACATGTAACTGCAGCCTCTCTTAACTGTCTCTATTCAGAACTGCCAGCGCAGGCTCCCTTGCACTGAAAAGGCCTTAATTGCAAATGCAGCCGCCCTATTGACTAAGCCGCAGCATGTGACAATCCCCTGAGGGATACGGGGGCTATACTTAAGAAATTGACATCAAGGAAAGCAAGGTCTTCATACAGAGACCCTTTCTTTCTTACTATTGAAAATAACCCAGTGTAGACTGCATCTTCCCAAGTGATCAGGGATCCTGCGGGACTTTAACATTCAATGACAGTAGTTATTGGGGTTATATATTCGTTGGCGAGTTTCTGATGTGGAGTTTTGCATTTATTGTTATCTTGTTTAGCGGTAGGAAAGGCTTGTTCAATGTGCTTTCAAATGTTATCAACTGAGTTATTTACAACTCTTGAACACTTTATGTAGGTGTTATAAAAGAAAACATGCCTGTGCCTTGGAAAACAGTATTTGTGAGTTAATTGAAATTCACGTATGTATTTCTAGACCACGGAACGTCTTTCAAAGTAGACTGCAATATCTGCGCTTGTATTGCTGGCAAGCTCATATGCTCAAACCGACAATGTCTAAACGAACACAGCTCTGAAGCCGATCGTCGTATGTTTACAGGTACTGTACTGTCCCCTGCTGTATAGTCTTGAAGTGTCAATATTGTTGCATTGATTTTCGGTTTAAATACAAATCAATAAACAGTTCAATTTGAGCCATCACACAATAACATGCATGCTACTTCAGCTTTATCCATCTGAACTTTTTTTGAAGCAGATATTAACCCTTTGGGCGCCCAGAGACGGCGGCACTATGTAATGGGGTGTGGACCTCTAAGGACCACATGATGTAGCAGATACATCAATCTAATCCAGCAGTGGTCAACTTCAGTCCTCAAGGGCCACCAACAGGACAGGTTTTAAGGATATCCCTGCTTCAGTACAGGTGGCTCAATCAGTGGCTCAGTCATTGGTGGCCGTTGAGGACTGGAGTTGTCCACCCCTAATCTAATTGGTCGTTTTTGTAGGACAGATTGTGATCTAATAGGAAGAGGTGTAGAAGAGGGGGACTCCTCTTCCATCTTGTCATCAGTGACAGATGGATCATGGCATTTTGGTGTCGCAGCCCAGCCGGCACTCAAAGGGTTAGCTGGCACAACATTTTGGAGTTATAAGCCCCTTCATGAGGTTGAATGCTGCTTAATAAAAAGTTCAGAATGTTGAAGCAGAAGTAGCATGGAAGTTATTGTGCCTCCGGTCACATTTAAGTGTATATTGAGTAGTCGTGTAGCTTAAAGATTCCCACGCAGACGTAGTCAGCACCACGATTAATGACTGCAATAGACTGTTCTGCAGATACTCGCACATCTCCATTTAAATATAAATCACAATAGTTGGGGTACAAACAACATGGACATACCAGTAAAATCAACAAAGCTCTATATACTATATGCTTTATAGCAGCCGAACATGTAGCACTGCACAATTTAAATTATAATTTTTTTAAATACAGGATTGAAGTATGGGGTCTCTGGAGCTGGGGTCTCTGGAGCTGAACTGTTAATTTTAGCTCTGGGGACGCCTTTCTTCCCGAGATACTTACTTCTGTAGCTGGTGCCGGTATCTGCAGCCAGGGAACTGTGTGCCTAATGAAATGGTGGCACTTAAATGTCCCGCGTCATGCAGACCAGTAGGAAGCCGTGAGGTCATCCCTTGCCGCTTCCTATTGGCCCATGTGACCTGGACATTTAAGCTCCAAAGAGAGATTACTGCACGCCTACGGAGGTAAGTATCTCTGGAAGCAGGGGGTCCCCGGAGCTGAAATTAACAATGTTTATCTTAGGATACCCCCTGCTTCAGTCCGGTAATAAAAAGGAAAAAAAAATTGCGCAGTGCTACATGTTTTGATGTTTTAATATGACCTATTTCAACAATGCCAATGAAGTAAAAAAAAAATCTTTATGATTAGAATAACAGTTGATTTTACTATTATTGAATTGGAAATACTTATTATGTATGCATTTAAATGAGCATCCATTGGTTATTATATTTGTTGCATCAAACTAGGTAAGAAAAGGCATCAGATTAGTGGAAATTCCCTTTGCAGGACTTTGTACACTGTGTTTAATAAGATAAATACTCAGTGGAAGAGAGAAACAAACAATGGGGCTTATGTATCAAGGCAAACCTGGTGAAATTCTTAGGCAAAACATCTGCATCCGCTGTATTAAAGAAATAATGGGAATTTTTCTTTGACACATCTGGAGTAATGGTTTACGCCCCAGTTCTACTTAGATCAGTGGTTCTCAAACTCTCCCGATGGCCACTGGCCACAGTGGTCTTTAGGAATGACTGATTCATTTGCACATAGGCTAATGCACCTGATGCATTGCATATAAATAGGATATTACAAAGTCTGGCTAGAGCCCAAACGACAGGTTTAAGAACCACTGACCATTCAGAAGAATTGTTTAAAATATTGCTCTTAACTTTCATATTCTAATGGGATACTTCACAGTCAAATCATTTAGCAAATTTTTCGCTACTGAGATATATATAAGTGAATTATTTTTGACAACCATGTGTGAATTTTCTTAGACAGGCCTCATAGCTCCTAAATTGCTTCAACTGTAATCACGGCAGAATTCTTAACTCACTTAAATTCTTAACTCACTTAGATCCCTTAACTAGCAAACTCAGTTAAATGAAGGTGTAATAGCTTATATGTGGACTGTTAGAGATGTGTGCAGTGGTACATTTAATGGAGATCGATTAGGGTGAAGTTATATCTTGGCTTTATTGTGCCTGTTCCTTTAACAAGGGAAAACATACAAAAACAAACAAAATAAAGGCCTACTCCACTTTGGAAAATAACTAAACCTTTTACTCCAGCCCTTTCTAACTAAGTGGGTATTATATATATGGAGCTTGCGCTTCTTTGTGTTTTGTTTATATATATATATATATATATATATACAGTATATATAAAAGCAGTGTTCGACAAATCACCCAAAAATCTACTAGCCCAACCAAAAAATCTACTCGCAACCTAGTCCCGCCCACAACCCCGGCCCTAGTCCCGCCCCCCAACCCTAGTCCCGCCCCCAACCCCGCTTTAAAATAAAATATATAAATAAAATACATTTAATAAATTCCTAGTCAGAACATTCGCTTTTGACAAATGTATTTATTGTATTACATTATACTACAATTAGTCCTTGTTACGTGTGTGTGTGTGTGTGTAAGTAAATGTTGGATCTAGAAATAAAAGCCAGATGTGAGTGACTAGTTTCCTGAACCCCTTAACCAGTGTCTGGACGTCCCCGCTTCACAATAACTAAAGCAGCAATCCCTCAATGTCTAGGTACCCGCATTCCCGCAATGTTATACATTGGAGTTATACTTCTGGGTTAGGGGGGGTTCCGATGTCTTCCATGTGAAGCTTGAGTCAGATCTGGAAGAAAGCAGTATAAATTATGTTGGTGTAGTATAGGGCAGTTAAGATATATAGGGTAAATAAGATATCCAGATCGAGAGTGGGTGAGAGACAGAGAGAGAGAGAGTGGGTGAGAGACAGAGAGAGAGAGTGGGTGAGAGACAGAGAGAGAGAGTGGGTGAGAGACAGAGAGAGAGAGTGGGTGAGAGACAGAGAGAGAGAGTGGGTGAGAGACAGAGAGAGAGAGTGGGTGAGAGACAGAGAGAGAGAGTGGGTGAGAGACAGAGAGAGAGAGTGGGTGAGAAACAGAGAGAGAGAGTGGGTGAGAGACAGAGAGAGAGAGTGGGTGAGAGACAGAGAGAGAGAGTGGGTGAGAGACAGAGAGAGTGGGTGAGAGACAGAGAGAGAGTGGGTGAGAGACAGAGAGAGAGAGTGGATGAGAGACAGAGAGAGAGAGTGGGTGAGAGACAGAGAGAGAGAGTGGGTGAGAGACAGAGAGAGAGAGTGGGTGAGAGACAGAGAGAGAGAGTGGGTGAGAGACAGAGAGAGAGAGAGTAGGTGAGAGACAGAGAGAGAGAGAGTGGGTGAGAGACAGAGAGAGAGAGAGTGTGGGTGAGAGACAGAGAGAGAGTGTGGGTGAGAGACAGACAGAGAGTGTGGGTGAGAGACAGACAGAGAGTGTGGGTGAGAGACAGACAGAGAGTGTGGGTGAGAGACAGAGAGAGAGAGTGGGTGAGAGACAGAGAGAGAGAGTGGGTGAGAGACAGAGAGAGAGAGTGGGTGAGAGACAGAGAGAGAGAGTGGGTGAGAGACAGAGAGAGTGGGTGAGAGACAGAGAGAGAGTGGGTGAGAGACAGAGAGAGAGAGAGTGGGTGAGAGACAGAGAGAGAGAGTGGGTGAGAGACAGAGTGGGTGAGAGACAGAGAGAGAGAGTGGGTGAGAGACAGAGAGAGAGAGTGGGTGAGAGACAGAGAGAGAGAGTGGGTGAGAGACAGAGAGAGAGAGTGGGTGAGAGACCGAGAGAGAGAGTGGGTGAGAAACAGAGAGAGAGAGTGGGTGAGAGACAGAGAGAGAGAGTGGGTGAGAGACAGAGAGAGAGAGTGGGTGAGAGACAGAGAGAGTGGGTGAGAGACAGAGAGAGAGTGGGTGAGAGACAGAGAGAGAGAGTGGATGAGAGACAGAGAGAGAGAGTGGGTGAGAGACAGAGAGAGAGAGTGGGTGAGAGACAGAGAGAGAGAGTGGGTGAGAGACAGAGAGAGAGAGTGGGTGAGAGACAGAGAGAGAGAGAGTAGGTGAGAGACAGAGAGAGAGAGAGTGGGTGAGAGACAGAGAGAGAGAGTGGGTGAGAGACAGAGAGAGAGAGTGGGTGAGAGACAGAGAGAGAGAGTGGGTGAGAGACAGAGAGAGAGAGTGGGTGAGAGACAGAGAGAGAGAGTGGGTGAGAGACAGAGAGAGAGAGAGTGGGTGAGAGACAGAGAGAGAGAGTGTGGGTGAGAGACAGACAGAGAGTGTGGGTGAGAGACAGGGAGGGGGGAGAGACAGGGAGGGGGGAGAGACAGGGAGGGGAGAGAGACAGGGAGGGGGGAGAGACAGGGAGGAGATAGGGGGGACTGACTGTTGGGGGGGAACTGGGTGGGGAGATGGTGACTGACTGGGTAACTTTGACTGACTAGGTGGGGGGGTGACTGATCTGGTGTCCTACACACACACATATACACACACACACACACATATACACACACACACACACTCCCCCATATACACACACTCCCCCATATACACACACACACTCTCCCATATACACACACACACTCCCCCATATACACACACACTCCCCCCATATACACACACACTCCCATATACACACACACACACACTCCCCCATATACACACACACACACTCCCCCATATATACACACACACATACTCCCCCATATACACACACACACACACACACATACACACACTCCCCCATATACACACACACACACACACACACACACTCCCCCATATACACACACACACACACACTCCCCCATACACACACACACACACACACACACTCCCCCATATATACACACACACACACACACTCCCATATATACACACACACACTCCCCCATATACAAACACACACACACACTCCTATATATACATACATACACACACACACACTCTCTCACTCTACACACACGGGGGGGTCGGAAGAGAGGAAAGGCCGCGACCAGCACCACCACCCCACTCCCCCCCCCCTCCCGCTCCAATCTCCCGACCCCGCAGGCTGACACGTTGATCGGGGTGAAGCGGGGACCTGAGGGGACATCCCTGCTCCAATCTCCTGGCCCCACGGGCTGATACGGGGATCGGGGTGAAGCGGGGACCTGAGGGACATCCCCGCTCCAATCTCCCGGCCCTGCGGGCTGACACGTGGATCGGGGTGAAGCGGGGACCTGAGGGGACATCCCCGCTCCAATCTCCCGGCCCCGCGGGCTGACACATGGATCGGGGTGAAGCGGGGACCTGAGGGACATCCCCGCTCCAATCTACCGGCCCCACGGGCTGACACGGGGATTGGGGTGAAGCGGGGACCTGAGG